>NC_133617.1:588057695-588359617 GCF_048593235.1 Sminthopsis crassicaudata
ATCAAATGTATTTACTTTTCTATGTTTCTCATAACTTTTTTGTTTGCATTTCACAGTTTCTACTTGGCTCTGCTCTTTTCATGAGGAATGCTTGGAAAAACTCTTTTATAAAGTTCCATTTTATTTCACATTGTAAGATCTTACTCCTTTACTATTCAAGTGAAGAAATCAAGGACCAGAGAGGTAAAGCAATTTCTGAAAGCATCATTAATTGCCCACCATCTTTTAGGAACTTCTTTTAGTTAACTCCTGGTGAAGAGTTACTAAGGGTCAGTGGAGAGTGCTTCAAAAACATATCTTTCCTATTTTCTATCTCAGATTTGTGATGTTTGTGGTCCCTCAACTCAGATATCTCCTCCTCTAGTAAGTGGAGGTGAAGCTAAGAATTTTTTTCTTCCTCAAATTTACCATTAAATTAGATTTCTCTTTTTTACTTATCTTATGGTTTCTTGTACCATGACTTCACATATGTGTAGCTCCCCCATAAGAAAATGAGCTCATTGAGGGTAAGGTTGGTTATATGAATAAATAAATAAATATTTATTAATTAAGTAAATTAGCATCCTGTGATCATTATTTGCTCAGCACTTAACATAACATTTTGCATATAGTCAGTGTTTAATAAACATTTCTTGAATTAATGAACTAACTTCATAGCTGTACTTCAACCAGGACAATCTTAACCAAAATTAAAAGTATTTACTTGTGTTCTTTATGCCTTTTATCTTCCTGGTTCTTCTAATTCATTGTAAACATATTTTATAATTGAAAACTTGGTATAAAGGAATCATATTTCTTCCTTAATGAAATGTGGAAGCCAAACGGTCAGTGGTCAGGATTGGAGTGTCATTTATGAATTATGATTATTTATATACATGTTCTCTGATTGAATATAAGCTCCGTGAAAGTATTTAGCATTATGCTTCATACAGAGTAATGCTTTAAACATGCTTGCTGATTGACTGAATGCCACTCTGGGTTTTGTCATTTTAGCTGTCTGTTCAAGGGATTAAAAAATATTCTGGATGATGTGGGGGCATGTGTATAAGTAGAAGTATTTTCCTCCAATAATCATTCAGTGGAGTTGGTGAGACAAGACTTGCTAACCTAAAAGAGTTAAATATGTAGCAGATAGTATGCATTAGGAAATAGTCAGGAAGAGCTGTGATTGAGACCTGTCTCTGAAACTAGCTGGAAGGCATGAATATGTAGGTTACTTACCTTCAGTTAACTTCTCAGGCTATTTTCTAAGTCTCTAACTGACAAGAGAGTTACTGATCTCTGTTAAAAAGAGGGAATTTCCACAGTGAGAATCCCCGACACCAAATAAATTTCAGTTCTATCCCCCTTCCAATGTGGTTAGGTGCCAACATTCTATACAAACAGTAAATGAGAGAGGAGGTTAGAGAAGGGACACGGATTCAATCTAAAAGTGAGCTCTGCTAGTACGGTTCCTAGAATAGGCATGTATTACAATAGTGATGCATCAAACATGAATCTGAATGCAAGGAATTCTCCAGTTCAGGTGTCATGAGGCAGCATGTTGGAAACAGGCAGAAGTAACCTGTCTATGGATTCATAAGGAAAGAAAAAAAAAAAAAAGAGCAGCAGTAGGAGGAGGTAAGATTATTTCTTATCAACAGGAATATCACTGAGCCTATGGAGCTAAAAGAAAACAAACAAAGGCTTAAAAAACAACAGTTTTTTTTTAATTCCAGAAGAAAAGAATGGGTTAAAAGCTACCTAAATTCAAATTTTAAGAGGCAACTTTCCCCTGCCTCATCCACACACTTTGAATTACTCCAAACTTCTCTTTGAAGCAAATGTCAAATCTCATTTTACAGATGAAGAAACCGAGGCAAAATGGATTAGGGCCACACAGCCAGAAAATATCTGTGCCAGATTTGAACTCTATCACTGCCCCATTTAGCTACTATTTTATTTGTTAATTTAGGAATTCGAGATAACTTTAGAAAGAGTAGTTTCAGTGGAATAATGAGATTGGAAGCAGGCAGCTAGGTAGAACAGTGGATAGGGAGCTTAGTGTGAATTGCAAACAGAAATATCACATGAAGTTGCCTATTCCAAAGGTTGGTTTTAAAAGATAATTCTTTATCAATGAAATGCTAATTGAGCAAAATGTAGAGGAAATAATGTTCATGCAAGTGAATACAACTACTATACATTGAAAATGTCAAGCAAAATATGTCTATATGGGTCAATTAAGGCAGCCAAGTGATGTGATGAATAAAGGCTTGAAATCAGGGGGACTCATCTTCCTGAATTCAAATCAGCCCTCAGACACCTAGGCAATGTACTTAACCTTGTCAAACTCAGTTTCCTTATCTGTCAAATGAGCTATAGAAGGAAATGGCAAATCACTCCACTATCTTTGCCAAGAAAATCCCAAATCCAATCATGAATAATTAAAAATGACTGAAAAACAAAATGTGAGGAAAGCATAAGGTCAAGGAAAGAGTAAGCAGAGCTAAAGTTGAGATAACTATTATAGATGACCTTTTTGAGAATTTTAGTCACAAAAAGGCAGAAGAGAAATTAGGTGATAGTGGGAAGGATCAAGGAAGGATTTTTTTTTTTTTTTTTTTTTTTGAGGATGAATAAGACATGATCATGTTTATAGGCAGTATGGAAGAAACTAATAGACACAGAAAGACTGAAAATAAAGAATGGGAATGCACATGACAGAGAGTGCAATCTGTTGGAGGAGATAGGATGGAACAGCTTTGTTAGTGTAGATAGAATGTAAGCTCCTTAAGGACTGGCACTATCTTTCTTTTTGCTTATATTTTTATTTCCAGTGTTTAGCACAGTGCCTGGCACATAGAAAACACTTAATAGTTGCTTATTTAGAAAGACAGAGAGCATAGGGTTTATTAAAATAATAGGAAGTAATCCCTAAAGGAAAAAGAGATTGTAGAAAGTTTTAAATTTATATTATATCATGGAGACAATGGGGAGCCCCTGGAGAGATGTCTACTTTTCCAGTGTTTCTGTACAGCACTAAATTATGGAGTATCACAGTTTCTGAAGAACTCAAGTTTCCATTCATCCAAAGGACAATAAAAAATATGCATGATGGGGGGCAACATTACAGCCAATTGCAAATGAAAAATTGGGTACCTGAAATGCTGTTAAAGATAATATCACAAAAACATACAAACAATAGAGGAGGTAGGCCCATTATGTTGCCAGAATGTAGGATAACAGATAGATGGTAGCCTCCAAGTTCTTTCACTAGAACCAAATTAATATCAAGAGACCCAAAGAAAAGCCTGCAGCATGTTAAGTAGATCCCCTAGTGAGGGAGTTACACAGGGATATGGACAGGACAATGAAATCAGGGATCTACCAGATTATTATATAGGCTCCACAAAGGATTTATTCTTCCCCTCTGATCCTCCTCTCCAAATTACCAAGGCTCTGGGGATCACTGAGTCAGATCTAAAGCACTTTCCCCCAATAACTCCTTTGTTGCTGTTTAAAAAGAAGTTTTTAATAAGTAAAATGTGTGGCCAGAATCTATTAAAAAGCCCATACATATGGCAATCCTGCCAGGTGAACTGAAGGGAGTTAGACTTAGTCAGGTCAAGGCCTGGACTCCATCATCTGAGGCTCTGCCCTGATCCACTTGGTGACAAGATCCAAAGAACTTCTGCTGTAGTTTTCATTCGACCCAGATAGGAGGCCAAGAAGGGCTATTTGCCCTCCTTAGAGAACCAAAAAAGGAACGATTAATCAGTTGCTGGTGTGGATGATGGTGAAGGGGGAAGGGAGGGATGGGGAGGAGAAGGTAGCACTACTGATGTTCTTTTTTTGAAACTGGCTGCTTTCTCTCACCAGGTGTGCCAGTGGGGAACACAGGGAGAAGCAACTGATTAGACTGAGAGTCAATTAAATGTTCAGAAACTCTGTCTCTCTCTCCTTCCCTCCTTCCCACCCTGCCTGCCTCCCTCACTCCCCCCTCCCCTTCTCTTTTCCTACATTTCCCACAGCGAGCTTCAGACATCAGGTAAACTGTGGGCTTCTTTGTGAAGGGAGTGTGCTGACTTCCTCCTCTCTCCTGGTGTCCTTATGCTAAAAGAAACAATAATTGCTTGCTTCTTTCCACAGCCTTTCCTGTGTTTCAAAGGCCTGTCAGTGGAATTCAGGCCCCGGAAATGATGTGAAACATAGAATTTTGTAGCAGTCGGCTTTGACGGGGATGTTTCAAAGTGCTATTAGAACTCTTTCCTTGTAAAAGAGAAGCCTGAATAGCCAGGCAACAAAATATGACAACCACCCTCTTCTAAATAGAGGATGTGGAAAATGAAGCTATAATTTTGGGAAGAATCATGTTATATGCCCCATGTGAATTAAATAAAATTAAGAAAATTAAAGAGAAGTGGATTAGAATATATGACCAGAAAGGAGTGTGACTAGAAAAGAAGATGATCGGTCTTATATCAAAAGCAAGAGATGGACAATCTATAGACTCCATAGATACTCATAAAATATCAAGAAACCTATTACAGGGCCCCAAGCAGATAGAAGTCAGGACAAGAATCACACAGACTGACCAGGAATGAGCAGGTTGTCAACTACACCACTGGAGATTACTTACCCCCCACCCACATTGATGAGAATGCAAATTTGTTAAAGAACATTATTTTTAAAATCAGATACCTTAAAAATGTTTTCAGATCCAAAATCTCTTCTAAAGAATAAAACTTTTTTTTTTTAAATTTAATAGTTTTTATTTACCAGATATATACATGGATAATTTTACAACATTGACAATTGCCAAACCTTTTGTTCTAATTTTTCCCCTCCTTCCCTACCCCCTCAGATGGCAGATTGACCACAATACATGCTAAATATGTTAAAGTATAAGTTAAATACAATATATGTATACATGTCCAAACAGTTATTTTGCTGTACAGAAAGAATTGGACTTTGAAATAGTGTATAATTAGCCTGTGAAAGAAATCCAAAATGCAGGTGGAGAAAATTAGAGGGATTGGGAATTCCATGTAGTGGTTCATAGTCATCTCCCAGAGTTCTTTCGCTGGATGTAGCTGGTTCAGTTCATTACGGCTCTATCGGAACTGATTTGGTTCATCTCATTGTTGAAGAGGGCCACGTCCATCAGAATTGATCATTATATAGTATTGTTGTCTCCTGATCCTGCTCATTTCACTCAGCATCAGATCGTGTAAGTCTCTCCAGGCCTTTCTGAAATCATCCTTTTGGTCATTACTTACAGAAAGAACAATAATATTCCATAAAAAAAGTAAAAACTTAAAAAAAATAAATGCCTACTCTGTTTCAACTCCTTCTCCCTGGCCATGTTAGCTAACTTAAAAAAGATTAAAAGATATTTTCATTCATTTTAATCTTATTTCTTTCTCCCAGCTTTCCATCTACCTAGATGTTAGGGACTACTCTATATAAGCATATTGGCACATTTCCTGCTGCTTTTTGAATATCTCCTTGCTTTTCCTTTCTACCTTTAATTTTTTTTATTTATAATTTGTCTACCTTTAATTTTTAAAATTTTAAACTTAAATATGAAATAAGAAAAGAAAAAAATTGCTATGTGCACAGCAGAACATGAGAGGATTCAAAATATAAAGCAATAAATTTCCATTTTAAGAAAACCTATATAATAAGTACTACAAAGTGGTCAGAGATGTTAAATTTTTCTATGCTTTCTTATAAGTCTTCTTTTGTTTTTGTTGTGCATTTTAATTTTTTCCTCTTCCTCCCCCTACTTCAAGGCAATAATTAGGCATAGATAGAGACATATGCACAAAAAGAGATATTTATAATCCTAACACACACACATATACATACCTACATTCATACACATATATGTAAGGTTGTACTGTGCTTATTTTCACTTGTCTATTTCTCTGAAGATGGATAGCATCTTCCTTCATAAATCTGCCTTTCTTTATTTTTCTTAATCCACTTGTAATTTCCTTCATTGCACCAATATTCCAACTATATACTGCCTAGTTACTTTAAATACTTGAAAACAATTTTGAGTAATATGGCTGACATATGGTAGTTTCTTTGTTTTTCTCTTTTGAGTAAATCTATTTTAACTTTAAATTTTTTTCTGAGATTGATTATTGATTATTGCCTCTGCTTATTTTACATAACAAGTTATACTCCTGATCTTTAATTTATGTTTATGTGTGTATCTCTCATTTTTATTTCCCAAAAGTAACATATTGCTAAGTTCAAATTTTTAATCTTCTATCTGTTCCCATTTTATAGTGAATTCATCTATTTCACATTCTAAGTTATAAATGCTTCCTGTTAATTTTTCTCCTTCCTATTTTTCTCACTATTCTTTGTACCCCATTTCTATCCCTCCTGACTATTCTTCTTTTATTCTACCTTCAAGTTTGCCCTCCTATTACTTAACTTCTGTCCCCAACCAATTATTATTATTATTGTCTCCTCCACCCTATCCCCTTGCCCTCTTGTTTATTTCTGAATTTAGAAGACATTTATACACATATACACATGCACTCATTCACATATACATATTGTTTTGTCTTTTAACAGATATCAGATGAGAGTAAGATTTCAGCACTACTTGACTCCTTTCTACTAGCTTCTTTTGTATCTGTATTTCCTTTTTTGCCTCTTATTTATGAGATACGTGTTTCTTTTTTAGCTCTTCATATATATATATATATATATATATATATATATACATATATATATATATATATATATATATATACATATATACTTTATTATATATGTATAAATACACATACATATATATGTATATATACATATACATATATTAGAATCACCCCATTATACTCAATTCAATCAAGCCTTTTTTTCAAACCACCCAAATAAAAATGATAGTCATAATGTTTTCTATATAAAAAGTAACTGATCAACATTATTGAGTCCTTTATAATTGGTCTTACATATTTATTTTTTTAGATGTTACCTATCAACTTTTATGTTTTGTTGCGTTTTTTTTTTTAACACGAATATCTGAAAGTCTTTCAATTTGTTAAATGTCCATTTTTTAAAAAAATTCAGCATTATGTTTAACTTTTCTGGGTAACTTAGCTTTGGTTATAACTCCAGTTCTTGCTCTGTAAAATATAGTATTCCAAGACCTAATCATTCAATGTAATAGCTGCTGGGTCCTGTGTAATCTTTATTGTAGCTATATAATATTTATGCTTTTTTTTCTTGTTGCTTACAATATTTTCTCCTTAATCTGAGAGCTTTGAAACTTGGTTATAACATTTTTGTAAGTTTTCCTCTTGGGATCTCTTTCAGGTAATAATCATAATCATCTCACAATCTTCTTGTTGCTGTGTACAAAGTTTTCTTGTTTCTACTTACTTCACCTATCATCAATTCATGTAAGTCCAGGTTTTTCCAAAATCAGTCTGCTCCAGTATGACTAGTATTATATTATTTCTTCTAAGAAATCTTTTTGTGCTTGGAGACCATTTGACCTTTCTCATAGAAAAAGGAGTGCTTTTTACCTTCATTATCTTCTTCTGATTATGAATCCTGATCTTTTTTATCCCCATAGTACCTATCTATGGTTGGGTTCTTTCTCCTTTGTTTGCTCCTTTCCATTTATGCATATATGCATGTAAGTGTTAATTAACTAATTAATTTTTAGTAGCTATTGGTGTGATCAAGTTCCAAAATATGAGGAATCATGCCCCAACCCTCAGGTCTTTCTTACTGTTCTTTTCTGAGATCTGTCCCAGGGCTCAACCTGTTCTCTCTACTTCTTTGCCATGCCTAGAACCCTATGCTGTCCCACAGATGATCAAATTCCTTTTGGTCCCTCTGGTAACTGCAAACTACTGCTGTTCTGTCTTTTGAGAAACTGAAACCAGGGACTCTGCTCACTTGCAAGTGCCCACACTAGCAAGGTCCCCTGCTCCTCTGTACCTGCACTGCCAGGTACAGAGCTCCACCTCCTCCCAAATGGCAGCCCAACCCAGGATATGCCAGTTGCGCTTGGCATCCCTGATAGAGAAAGATCTTTTAGTCTTTCACTTAGCTACCAGGCCCTCACACTATTCTTAAGAGGAAAATTTCTAAAGCTGAAGCTGCTTCCCAAACTTAGCTATCTCCAAGGCTTATTGTTTGCTGATTTTAGATAGTTGGCTTAGAGATGTTTGCACTTAATCAGGCTGAATCTTTTGGCTCTGCGGGTCAGGTCTTTCCTGTGGTCTTCTTAGGTTGTTTTAGGAGAATAACTGGTTTATCCTGACATTTATTTATTTCTGATGTTCTAGATTTCCTCTAAGACAGTGTTCTGTCTTTTTCTGTGGAAGAAAATTGGAGATCTAAAAGTTTTTTACTTACTCCACTATCTTTCCAGAGTATTCCCCTTTCCATCTTTTATTCTTGCTCAGAGACCAATAATCAAATGATACTACCAGAGAAGCTATTAAAATCTACTGCTCTATCTCTTTACCCAAATCTCATTGACAATATAGAACCGATTTCCCTTTTTTGGCCAACAGCTGATAAGCAAAGATAGATAAATGAGAGAGATAAATTGACAGAGACAGAAAAGGATAGGTAGATGGGTAGGCAGGAAAGGAGATAGAGAAGAAAGAGAAGAAAGTCAGAGAGAGAGAGAAGAGAAAGAAGAAGATGAAGAGAGAGAAGAGAGAGAGAAAGAGGAGAGAGAGAGACAGAGAGACTTATTTAATTATATACTCTTTGAAGGAAAGGATTCTCTTTTGTATTTGTATTTATATTAGCCATAATGGAGAAGTCTTTATACAAGCCTGGTGAGAAATGAAAAGATGTTTAGAGATGGCTTTCTTTAATGGAGTTTTTGAGAGAAGTTATTCAATGAGAAGGATTCTCAGGGGGTGGGAGATATTTCTGAGATGTGAATTTCTGAATTATATTAGTTTACTGAAGGAATTTCCTGGGAATTGCATCTGTAAAAAGAGAGATACTCAAGGAATGTAAGAGGCACAAGGGTATCTGATATATAAATTGCATGCATTAAAAAACTATGCAATTTCATCACCTTACTTTATATATTATTGTCAAATGTGTGAAATAAGTAAAATAAAAAGTAATTATTTTTCCATTTGAATGAGTAATTAATGCAAGATAAGGATTTCCCCCCCTCCCTACACAAGGTAATTTCTTTTTGGATTCTCATAGTTCTACTCTATTGTACTAATAAAATGAAATCATTTTCATATAACAGGATGTATCTAATATGTAAGAGAAACTTTCTTCACTATACAGGTTGCAAGTTAATTATAATTATGAAAATTGTATATATATTTGGAAATCTTTTCAGCATAATTTAACTCCTATCTATCCATGGATACTAGTATTTTTAAAATAGCTTCACATGATAGGAGCTTAATAAATACTTGTTGGTGGACTGAAAAAAAAAAAAAGAAAATAGCTTTAAATCTTTAAATCTCCAAGTTATGACTACATTTAGCTGGAATGACTAGGGGTTGTGCCTGTCCAGATATAGATAGAGAGACTTCTTATATCTCCAAGAAGATATAAGGGAACATCTTTTGTTGGAGTCATACTTAATAAAGATGCCCAGAAGTAGCCTGATTACCTGAGGTTTGGTGACATTGGTAACACTAAATTTATTCTTATTCCTAAGATGTCACAAAATTTCATAACAATACATATGCCTTTTGAAAAAAATGACTGCCATGATTTTATATATAAGCATATATATATATATATATATATATATATATATATATATATATATATATATATATGTACAGTGAAAGAAATACTTGAATACCTCACAAAGCTATTCTTTTTTTTTCTTTTATTAAAGCATCTTAAAAATTTATTTTTAATTAATTTATTTATTTACTATAGCTTTTTATTTACAAGACATATGCAGGGTAATTTTTCAGCATTGACCTTTGCAAAAACCTTCTGTTCCAAATTTCCTCCTTCTTCTACTCAGCCCATCCCCCAGATTGTAGGTAGTCTAATACATGTTAAATTTGTTAAAAGATATGTTAAATCCAATATACATATATATACATATATGCATATTTATATAGTTATCTTGCTGCACAAGAAAAATTGGATCAAGAAGGAAAAAAAAAAACCCTCAGAAAGAAAACAAAATGCAAGCAAACAAAGACAGAAAGAGTTAAAATGCTATATTGTATCCACACTCAGTTCCCATAGTCCTCTCTCTGGGTGTAGATGGCTCTCTTCATCACTGAACAAGTGGAACTAGTTTGAATCATCTCATTATTGAAGAGAGCTACTTCTGTCAGAATTGATCATTGTATAACCTTCTTGTTGCCATGTACAAAGATCTCTTGGTTCTGCTCATTTCACTTAGCATCAGTTCATGTAAGTCTTTCCAGGCTTCTCTGAAACCATCCTGCTGATCATTTCTTATTTTTATAACAATAATATTCCATAATATTCATATACCACAATTTATTCAGCCATTCTCCAACTGATGAGCATTCACTCAGTTTCCAATTTCTGGCCACTACAAAAAGGGCTGCCACAAACATTTTTGCACATGTCCTTTTCCCTCTTTTAAGATTTCTTTGGGATATAAGCCCAGTAGAAACACTGCTGGATCAAAGGGTGCATACAGTTTGATAACTTTTTGAGTAAAGTTTCAAATTGCTCTCCAGAATGGTTGTATCCCTTCCTAATTCCACCAACAATGTATTAGTGTCCCAGTTTTCCCACATCCCCTCTAACATTCATCATTATCATTTCCTGTCATCTTATCCAATTTGAGAGAGATGTAGTGATATCTCAGAGTTATCTTAATTTACATTTCTCTGATCAATAGTGATTTGGAGCACCTTTTCATATAACTAGAAATGGTTTCAATTTCTTCATCTGAAAATTGTCTCTTCATATCCTTTGATTATTTATCAATTGGAGAATGGCTTGAATTCTTATAAACTTAAGTGAATTTTCTATTTATTTTAGAAATGAAGCCTTTATCAGAACTCTTAAATGTAAAAATGTTTTCCCAATTTATTGCTTCTTTTCTAATCTTGTCTGCATTAGTTTTGTTTGTACAAAAATGGTTAACTTAATATGATCAAAATTATGTATTTGGTGTTCAATAATGAGTTCTAAATTTTTTTTTTTTTTTGGCCACAAATTCTATCCTCCACAGATCTGAGAGGTAAACAAACTATCCTATGTTTTTCTAATGTGCTTATAATATTACTCTTTATATCTGAATCATGGACCCATTTTGAGTTTATCTTGGTATATGGTATTAGGGTCAATACCTAGTTTCTGCCTACTAGTTTCCAATTTTCCCAGTAATTTTTGTCAAATAGTGAGTTTTTATCTCCAAAGCAGGGGTCTTTGGGTTTGTCAAACGCTAGATTGCTATAGTTATTGACTATTTTGTCCTGTGAACTTAACCTATTCCACTGATTGACTTCTCTCTTATCCACCAAATGGTTTTGATGACTGCTGCTTTATAATACAATTTTTGGTCTGGCATAGTTAGACCATCTTCATTGGCATTTTTTTTCATTAATTCCCTTGAAATTCTTGACTTTTGTTCTTCCAGATGAATTATTATTATTTTTTCTAGATCTGTAAAATAATTTCTTAAGAATTTGAGTGGTATAGCACTAAATAAGTAGACTAATTTAGGTAGTATTGTCATTTTATTATATTAACTTGGCCTCTCATTATTTAGAAACCTTTAAAAACCTGAATATCCACAGACACAAATATTCAGTAACAGATAGATGACCAGGGTAAATACTCATTTGCCAAATATTCAGGATATAATGATTATAGATAACCAGATATAACATATAACTAGATTGGAAATAGCAAGATATGACATAATTGAATTGCATTAACAGTTTCTTATTGACCATTGCTCTGATCATAGAAATCAGTTACAGGAGGAAAAAATGCAGGAATATAACCATAACATAAGCAATTAAAACTTAACTTTCAGCAAAACAGGATAAAATAGCTTTAATTCATTTTTACTCCTGTTAATTGTCCCACTAATTATGGAGCTTTAAAACTCCCAAATAGCATTAATTATAAGCCCAAGGAATTTTATTTCTAATAACAAATTTTATTAACCAAGTTTCAGACATATCCTAAACAGATATTTACCATAACCTTATATTTATAACAGTAAGAATTTATCTTAGTAAGTTCACTTCTTTCATACCTAAGTAGATATTCCCATAAGTGAACATTATACATACAAATCAGTTTGCTTTTAAAAATGCCCAATACATAGACAAATATTCCAAATTACATATTATCCATAACAGAAATATTTTAAAAAGGACAAAAAAAATATTATTTTCAGAGGCTCTTCAAATGACCTTAGGATGACCCAATACAATCAATTAAACTTATACAGAATACTCAATTCTACAGAAAAGAATCTGAAAAATTCTTAAAAATATCAATTAAACAGTTGTAACAATTAATATTTGAACCAGCAAGGAGCTGCAGTTTGTTAAAAATAAACCAGCATCTTAATGGGGGGAGGGGGATTAGATTGTCCCTTTTCCACCTGGTTGCCCTTTCCTCATTTCACCATGCTTCCCGGCCTCAACTTCTCACAACTAACCTTTTTAGGGTGCCATTTTCCCCAGGATCCAATCTGTCAGTTAAAGACAGGCCCCAACCTCATAGGTATCTCCTTTCCCATGGCAAATGGCAAATTCATTAGGGATTTGTGCCTTTTTTGTTCCCCATTTCTGGAAAGCTATTTTCTTTTCTCTTCTTCCTTCTCTATCTGGAAAGGATAGCTCTGAGGGAAGTTGCCAGCTCGAGAGTCTTCCCTTCCAGTTTGGTGCATTTCTCTGCCTTTACAGAGATTGCCCAGATTAAAACCAAGTAGTATCAAAAGATACTTCAGAACCAGAGAGTACCAGAAAGTACTCAGCTACACAAAGGGTACTTCAGAACCAGATAGAGTCCTACTGGCATTTTCCAGAGTTGTATGGCTCGGTCAGCCCAACTTTTTTGGGGGACCAGATTTGCTAGCAATCAGACCAGATAGAAAACTTACCTTGCAGGGGTTTCAGACCAGATTCTCCCATGGCCAAATGGGGGTATCCACCTGTCAGGCACAGTTGCGATTGGAAACTGCCCTTTCCCACAGGTTCAGGAAAAAAAATCCAGATGATCAGCCTCTCCAGGCCAAGAACTCAGATCCCCAGCCACCCTGAGACCCAAGGCGGAAACCCAGAGGTCTCTAATCTCTAATCTTGTTCATTTTCTAACATCTCGGTGGGACCTCCAAAATGTAATGCTGGAGAAACTGAGGCAAGATAGAGATTGGAGAGTATTTAATAATTTATTTAAAGGGAGAGATTTGCTGGGACCAAATAGATTCATGGTTTGGTCCCAGGGCTGAATGAGACTATTGTCTCCAAGAATCCAGGCTACAATGTGAGTTCTCAATGACTTATATACACATGGCTCAGCCTCAGGGGGTAGACTGAGTCAGGGGTGGAGTCAGGGTGCTGAGAATAGGAATGGGACTTTGACAGGGCTGGGTGAGCCACTGGAGAGGGGATAACATAATCAGGGGGAGGCACCCTAGAGGGGGGAGTGGTATCTTGATAAAAAGGTATCTGACTAGCTTGAGATGGGGAGGGGCATTCTGATATTCTAAAACATAAGAATTTTATCCTTATCAAATATTCTGATAAAGATGGAAGAGAGGTTTTGCAGGAGTGAACTTTGAGCTGATAATTATAAAATTAAGCAGAACAATTAGAGAAACTGAGTCAGGACTGGGACAGGATAATTAGGGAGACTGAATCAAGACAATAAAAGAGAACTGTGGCATAACACTGTCTCTGTCTCTGTCTCTGTTTCTCTATGTCTATCTCTGTCTGTCTCTCTCTCTCACACACACACACACACACACACACACACACACACACACACACACACACTCCATATCTTCTATTGTACTCAGAAATGGTAAGGAAACAATCACACTTAATTATTTTGCTTTTTTTTTTTTTTGCTCCCCCAATTTGAGCTGACACTGATCATTACCTTCATTTCATTAGTACCTCCTGTTGTTCCATGAATACTCTGCTAATGATAACTACCTGATTTGTAACAGGGAGTTAAAAATAAAAACGTAGAGGACAATGGTATGGCTTTCAGTATTTGGTAATGAGGAAATCTCAGCACTTTGCTTGAGGTATTTTGGCAGTGAGTTACAATTTATCCTCACAGATATGCATCTGGAGAGAACAAAGCATTTCTCTCTCTCTCCCTCTCTCTCTCTCTCTCTCTCTCTCTCTCTCTCTCTCTCTCTCTCTCTCTCTCTGCCCTCTTTCTATCTGTCTGTCTCTTCCTTCCCTCCCTCCTCCTTATTCTCTACTCCCTCCTTCTTCTCCTTTTCCTTCCTTTCTTCCTCTCCTCTAGAGAATTTATTGTCTAGAGCAGGGGTTCTTAATCCTTTTAATAGTCTGATGAAGCCTATTGATAGATTACTAGAATGTGTTTTTCCTCCTAAAAGATTCATAATATGAGAAAAAGCTAAATTCAAGTTATGCTCCCCCATTCAAGTTCACAGACCTCCTGAACATCTTTATTCATAGTTGCAAGTTAAGAACAGCTACTTCAGAGTGTTCCCTATACTTCCATTAATTCTGTATGCTGAACATAAAATAATCTAAATGTTTTCAATATGATATTTGATTAAATTAAATTAAATTCCACAGGCATTAGAGTCCTACATTATTTTACTTTATTTTATTAAGGTCCTACAATTCTAGGCACTGAAGGAGATGTAGATTGGGACATTGACATTATCCTTGGACAAATTTAATTGCCTATATATTTCTATATTTTTGCCTTAGCCCATTTCTTATCCCTTACTCTGTCTTCTCTTTTGGGATTCCTATCTCTCCTCAAGCCCAATTCAAATGCTATTCCTCCTTATACTTGAAGACTGGCATATGTTCAGGAATAAGATTAGAAGAGAATAAGATTAATATGAATAAAAACAAGAAATTAAATTTGGTTAAAATATAGTTTGGCCAGAGAAAATAACACTAGAAAGGGATATTGGGACCTAATTGAGGACATTGAATGACAGGTCAAGGACTTTAGACTTTATTCTGCAGGTAAACAGGAAGGTTTTGAGTATGAAAATAATGGGATCAAAATCTTTCCTTTGAAGATAAATTTGACACTTGTATGAAGGGTGGAACAGAGAGGCCAGAAAGTCATTATGAGTTATGAGGGTCTAAACTAGGGCATTGGCAGTGGGAGTGGGAAGAAAGGAACAGAAGCAAAGAAGTACAAATTGTGTAAGAACCACTAGGGCAATGGAAATAGGGAGCAAATTATGGCCTCTATATTTTTTTCCAGTAGGAGGTGCCAATACTAGGAGAGAGACCCGGGTTTCATAAAGAATTATACCCCCTCAGTTAATGTCCCAAGGTGTCATTTCAAAGGGTGGAGCCCATGTCATTTAAATTGGCAACAAGGGCCCAGAAGAAGGATGTGAACACATCTGGTTTTTGCATCTGGAGCTTGCCAATGGGCCTGCTTGCTTCATTACCATTCCAAAAAGGCTTTCAGGTGGCTCTAATAGGAAATTCTTCCACTGAGTTCATCTCTAGTTTGGGCTAATATTTCAACAGGTTATTTTTCTCTAGAATTACCTTCAACATTTGGATTTGGAGGAATTTTCACAAGTTCTGAAGATTTTCTATTAGTAATGTATAGTAATACGATTACCTTTCTATCCAGGTTACAATTAATTGACAATAGATTAGCAACAGCTGATTATAACTTCCTTTGGGCACACCCTCAGAACTCTGGGAATAGTTAACAGGTAAGCCAGCTTGCCAGGCCCTAGAATAAATGTAAATCTGGTTTTACTTAGGTGAAGTAATTACCTGGAAATTATGGGCCAGGAGAGGGCCTGATGATGATTAATAGCAGTCTCAACCCCAAAGAGTACGCATTTGATCCATGACAAATGGAGCAGGCAGGATGAGTTGGGTTTTTTTTTTTTTTGTTTTTTTTATTAGATGGGATAAAAGCCATTTAGTGGATGGGGAGACTGGAGCACATAGATCTTATTCCAAGGTTAGTTGGAAGCATTTTTAACAATGCAAATCATATTAGTTACAGATGATAATTATGGATCATTTACTCATGGAATTTAATGCCCTGAGAACAATAGAGAGTTCAAGAAGGGCAGTCAGATGCAGGCTGTGACAAAATATGAATTTCAGTTCTCTTCTGGATAGAGATTGTGCTAGTCTAGAAATAAACTAGAATAAAAGCCCTGGTTTTTCTGACCTGGTCTTCCTTGTGATGAACTGTTTGTACTTGACAATTCCACTTCTTGTGCTTTAACTGTTCTTATTTAAGGTTTCTATGCCAAAAGCTTCCATGTCCAATGAAGCTTCACCCAATCAAATGCTCCTTATTGTGAGCACCTCCCCCCTTTAAAAAACCTGACCCTCTTCTGTGTCACTAAACTGAACTGTGCAGATAGAGTGATTGAAGGAGAAGAGTGGTTGGTATAATGAATGACAAGCAAGGGCAGCCTCTCAAATTAATCAATCAATCAACCATTAATCAATCAGTCAACAAGTATTTTTAAGACTTCTGTTAGGTGCTAATGATTCAAAGAAAAAAAATGACAGTTCTTGCCCTCAAGGAACCTACTTTCTGTTGAGAGAGACATCATAAATATATATGTGTATATATGTTTATACACACCTATACACATTCATATAGGCACATATAATATTTAGACACAAATATATACATATATGCACGTAGATATATGTATTTATGTATATATGCATATGTATATTCATGTATATATTAAATACATATTATACACACACAGAGAAAATAATAGATAAAAAGTGATTTCAGGATGAAAGCACTAGAAGCTGGTAGCATCAAGAAAGGCCTTATATAGAAGGAAATAGTTCTTAAGCTGATCTTTGAAGGAAAGGTTTGGGAAGCTAAGAGTCAGAAGTGTTGAATGAGTATGTTCCAGAAATGGTGAACAGTCACGTAAGGTACAGAGATGGAAAATAGAGCGCTACGTAAAAGAAACTGTAAGAAGGTCATTTTGACTGAAATGAAGTCTTTGTGAAAATAAAGTGATGTATATAATAAGTTTGGAAAAGTAGACTGGGTCAAAGGTTATAAAAGACCTTAATTAAGAGCCAAAGAAAGGAGCTACCAGGAAACCATTTGGTGTTTATTAAATAAGGGAGTGACAATGTGACTGTGGACTCTCTTTTTGATCCAGCACACAAGGCTGCCTCTACATTATGACTGTGACTGGATCACTTATATCTTGACCTCTTTGGGGTATAATTGTCTCTCTCCCCCTTTTATACTTCTGTGTCCTTGGATATCTCCACTAAGCCCAAATAGCATTTGCTTTTGAGTTAAATTGACCAGTTTTATTGTTTTGAATCATTAGGTTTTATAATCCCTCTGCAAGTCTCTTTTAATTTTTGCAACAAATCACTTCAAATATCTATATGTTATTTTACACACATGTGTACAGGGTCTCTAGAGCATAATGAGTGTTGAGCATTGAGTAAAAAATAATGATCATCACCTTGACTAAAGCAAACTCTGCTATTATTGAGGAGAAAATGTAGTTCAGTGGAAAGAACTTTGATCTTAGAATCTTGACTTTAAATCCCAATTTTGTTCCTTCACTGCTTCTGTGACTTGGGGCACTTTACTGCTTT
Organism: Sminthopsis crassicaudata; assembly: GCF_048593235.1. NCBI lineage: Eukaryota > Metazoa > Chordata > Mammalia > Dasyuromorphia > Dasyuridae > Sminthopsis > Sminthopsis crassicaudata. The sequence continues at coordinate 588,075,467 of NC_133617.1, forward strand.
GAAGTTTGGGTTCCTCATCTATAATGAGGAGAGTAGATTATTTAATCTCTGAGACTCTTCCAGCTCTAGAATGACACCTAGAGCTTGCTTATGCCCACAGGTCAGGCCCCCTGCTCTACAAATCAGTAGCTTCACCAATACCATTCAGAGAAGCAATGCGAGGCTGGAAATTTTACTGTGTGGTTTTAACAAGTCAAACAAGGTATTTGATTTTGGAGCTTAGTCCTTGAGGTAAATAGAAACAGCCTTTTCCCTGGTTTTCTGGCTGCCTTCAAGACTCAGCTAAAATTTCACCTTCCACAGGACTTTCCCGGTACCTCCCTGATCATTCAAGTGCCCTCCCTTTGAGACTACTGTCAAAACTACACTATCTACTTACTAAATATATACTTATTTGCATCTTTTCTCTCCTGTTAGACTGTCAGCTCCTCCAGGACAAAGGGATTATATTTTTGCTTCTTTTTTTCTATCCCCCAAAGTTAATGTAATCTCTTGGCACATAATAAATAAGACTTTAATAAATGCTTGTTGATTGGTTGATTTGTAAAGTTAGGGAGATTGACCAGTTTATGTCTTAGAATTCCATCTAACTTTTAAAATTGACATGGTGTCCTAAGACTTGGAAAACTGTAGGCTTCTGTGTTTCTTTTGTATTTTGTCTTGTGTGAGACCTTCATATCTCAGTTTTGATGATTGTAATATTTCTTCTTAACTCATTTATTAATAATACTCTCTTTAAATATCCTACCCCAGAATATGCTATGTAGTTATGCCTAAAATTTCAGACAAGGATGACTTGATAGAAGGGTAATCTGTAACAGAAATCAGATTGCCATTCCCTTGAGGTTGTACCATTATTCCATGGGTAGCATGGAAGCAACCAAAACAAGTTGAGATCACTCACAAAGAAGCTATTTCCCTCAAAAGCTATAGAACAAGAGCATTTTATTTTTTATTGTAAAGACTATTTGACTTGATAAACAAAGAGAAAGGTCTTTTGTATGCTGTTGGCTCTTTTCATTCATGTATTGCCTTGTTCAAGATCTCTGGGTCAGTCTGAGTCTATCTGATGTTGACATTAACAGAGACTCCTTGTTGCTTGTTATGACCAATAACAATCCTGTTTTCCTGTTATCAACAGTCCCTTCTGCTCATTAGTACTATTCATGATTGTAATCAAAAGATCTTAGCATCATATAACTAGAGTTGAAAAGGGACCTTGAGGCTCATTTAGGCTAATCTTTTCAATTTACAGATTAGGAAACTGAGGTCTGTAGAGATGAAATAATTTGTTCAAAGGGCAACCACGTGGTGTGCTGGATTGAGTGACAATCAGAATCAGAAAGATCTTAAGTCAAATATGACCTTAGACACTCACTCTGAGCAAATCACTTAATCCCATTTGCCTAAAAAAGCAAAAAACAAACAAACTAAAAAAAAATGTTCAAGTTCACATATAATTAAGCAGCAAACCTGGGGTTTGAACCCAAATACTTCCATGCCAAAGGTCTTTCCTTTGTTTGTTTGAAATGTCAAGTGTGGTGTGGAAGGCAAAAGCAACTCAGGTTGATTGTAATTCTTATAGCACATGGTTATTATATATCTAAGTAAACATTTAGTCCTCAACTCTGACTGCTTCATCTCAACCACTGTGGGCTATTAAGTTGGAAAGCCTACTTTTTGACTCTCCATCCATGGAGACAGAAAGTTGAGTTCAAATCTGGCCTCCAACTCTTACTGGGCAAGTGACTTAATCCTGTTTGTTTCAGTTTTCTCATCTAGAAAATGAGCTAGAGAAGGAAATGGGAAACCTCTCCACTATCTTTGCCAAGAAAACTCCAGATAGAGTTATTGAGAGATGTGAACAGTGATTCAACAACAACACTGACAGCCAGATTTTAACATAAAGTAGAGAAGAGGTCATTGCTATTGAAAATGGATATTCTATTAACTCAACTTGAGCTATCAAAGTATTCTCCTTCAACTCTTGTACAAATCAATATTTTGAATCCATATGGGTTTTTCCTGCAATGATTTCCATTCCTTTTCATCCTAGACTTTTATACAGGATGTGGGTCCAAAATGAAACCATAGGCTGTACCCCAATATATTTTGTGTTCTTATTAAATGTCTGGCTTGCCTTCTTTTCTATTCATATACCTGTTAAGCAATTTTTTTTTTTTATGCTGACATTTGTAACATGCTACAGGCTATTTATGTCCACAAGGTATCTCTTCAATGCCCTTTAGGACACTCATACTGTTAGAGACTGTGATATTCCATGACCACATTGTTGAAATAATGTTAGTATTTTAAAAGATGGGACTTTGTTTCAGGCAAAAAGCACTTTGTTTCAACTTCAAAGTTTCTGTGAACTTGATTTAAAATATATCCTTATAATCATGACTACTATAGCATAGCTGATTTCCTTTGAAATCCTTTTTTTAAATTTTATGTATTAAAAAAACCCAACATTATTCTGAGAAGGGATTCATAGGCTTTACCACATTGCCAAGGAGATTCTGGGTACCAAAAAAGCCTTGAACACCTGTTTAATCTGTTGGCAGAGCTGTGAATTGGTTGAGGCATTCTGGAAAGCAATTTGGCCCCCAAAATTATTTAACTGTGTCAGCAATACCACTGCTAGGCTGATACCCCTAAGAGATTAAAGAAAGAGGGAAAGGATCCATATATACAAAAATATTTTTAGGACTTCATTGTGTGGTAGCAAAGAATTGGAAAGTAAAGGGTATCTATCAATTAGGGAAGAACTAAAGAAGTTATAATATACAAATGCAATGGAATACTATTGGACTATAATTAATGATAAAGGGATTGAAAAAAAAAACGCTGAGAAGTAATACAAACAATTTATGCAATAATAGCAATAGTGTAAAGATAACAACTTTGATAGACATAGGAACATTGGTCAGTGCAATTATCAACTAGTATTTCAGAGGACAGAAAATGAATTGTGCTACCCACATCCTGACACAGAGGTAAGCAATGGACTAATGCAGATGGAGACATTTATTCTTTGGACATGAACAATGTGAGAATTATTTGTGCTTGATTATGCATATTTTATGAGGACTTTGCGTTTTCCCCCACTGGGAGAAAGAATAAAACATATTTTTGTTAATTATAAATTAAATTAAAATTAAAAACCCCATATTTAAAAAAAAAAAAGCCATCTTGCTCTCTTTTATCTATTCAATTTTGGGATTACTTCATCATCCATTTATCTGTTCAAGAAAATTCCATTCTATATATTTTGCCAGAGAGAAATTACTATGCATTGAAAAGATCTCTCCTTCAAGTGCTTTCAATTTTATTCATCAAACATTTATTAATGGTATTGAGCCCCTTAGGGCTTTCACTAGGTACTAAATGCAAGAGATATAAAAATAACTATGTCTGTCTTCAGCCAGCTTACATTCCACTGACCTAGAAATTTCATACTAGTCAGGTCAGGTTGGAACAAGGTCCTGTAGAAAATTTAACTTCTCCTTACCAGACCCCTCTCTCATCAGTTTCCCCTTTCATTCCTCCAGTTGCGATGGGGAGCTGAGCCCCCTTTTTTCCTGGTTATCCTAAATGAGAGGAAGGACTCAAAAAGGACTTCTCATCAGTGAAGTATCTCAGATGCTAGCTTTTAAAAGCAGCTGATTTCAATTTTTCCCTTGGCCTTTTCACACATATCCTTTTGCAAACTTAATTCATTTCTTTTTAGCTCTGGAAAAAATGTTCCGGCTGGAATGAGAAGTCAAGAATGTGGGAATTCATACATTGCATGCATGTGTGGTTTGCTGGTGTGTGCCATTTGTACACATCACTGACTGGGGAAGTTAAATCATTTTTGGATACAAATCGTAGTAATAGCATCCAAGACACCATGGACCCGAGGCCTTTGAAGTAATGTTCTGTACAACCTGTTCTTGCAGAATTTCTTGCCACCTGCGAGGAGAGGAAGTACCAGGGGAGAAGGGAATATGTGCCTACTTTCAATATTTGAGCCCCTCGCTGACATTCTTTCATCTTACCCGAAAAAAGAGACTTCTAATTTTTTCTTTGTTTTCCTTCTATCTAGTGATGACATGGGGATATGAATATTTTATCATTCTCACATTTGCTTTCAGCAACACTAAGAAGGGAGGATTTAATAAGCAGAAGAACAAAGAAAAGTTTACTCTTATCAGCAGTTATAATTAGGAGGGGAGGGGGTGGTGCTGTCATATAAGCAGGGCCTCCATTCTTACAAGCTTAGGGCTGCAAGCCCAGCTTCCCGCTGACTCCCAGTGACCTTTAGCAAATTGCCCAATCTCCCGGTGCCTCTGATAAAATGAGGGTAACGGCCACAATCATACCAACCTGGGTCAGGCAAGGCTGTTTGGAGGCCCATCTCATTAAGACAGAGAAAAAAGCTTTTTGCAAATATAAACTGCATCATCATAACTAGCTAGAAGCAGCCCCCATTCCCTACTTCCCGGAGGTTAATGGATTTGCCGATGCTATTTTAACAGTGCTTCCTGCTGGGTTTTATAATGTGCTAAGAAGTAAAAATCCACATGACCAGAGAATTTTAAAAAGCATACCAACCCCTCAACACGTATATATCAAGGGTGTCAGGTTTTAACCACTGATAAGAATTTCACAAACTAACAACTGGCTGGAGGACTGTTGGCAGTGCCTATGAGATTCAGGGGCTGAATTTGCTGCTTTCAGGTTCTCTGGTTGAGTGAGAGAGTTCTTTTCCCAGTTTTGAGGTTCAGTAGGGACTCGTGAAGGAGCCTGGGAGTTTCCAAACTGACCTTACTGAACATTGTGACCTTGACTGTTAATCATACCCCACCCAGATATGCAACCCTCATCATACGCCCCTGCCACCCCGCCCTGGGCCAGTTCTTGTGGTTAGAAGAAAAAGAACAGAGGTAAAGCCCCAGAAAAATGATCCCTCCCAGGCAGGCTTGGACAGCCCTAGCCAAACAGACTGGGCAAATTCCCACAATTCCAGGCTACTTTGGCAAACTTTCTAGGGTCTATGGCTCCTTCCTTTCACTGATTCTCTGGGAGAAAAATTAAAAATGTGGAGGTGTCCCACAGACCACCAGACATGTCCTAGTTGTCCTGGAGATAGTTTTGCCATAATTCCGAATCACATTCATTCAACAAGCATTAATTTTGTATCTGCACTATGCAGTTGCTTAAAGAAAGAAGGAACTATTCAGATTCGTTTGTCTCACACTTAGAAAACTTGAGGATTTGGCTGCGGCTGGTTGAGAAGCTCCCCCCCAGGCAACACCTGGGTAGCTGGTCTTTCAGCACTGGGAGGAAGTGGTTTCTCTTGAAGTTTTACATACAGTACACTGTTAGTTGACACTCACAGCATGCCAGCCTCTCAACTTCCTTCTTTAACATCCCACTACCACAATAAAAACTACTTAAAAAAAATCACCACCACTGTGGCTGACCTAAGCTGAGAACAGCCAGTGTTTACTGAAGGTGGGATATTTTCTGTGAGGCAATCTGAACTATACACGGGGGAGCCATTTGTCAAGATCCAGTGACCACTGCTTGCCTGGGTCCTTTGACCTCTGATACAGGTGGACTTGAGATAATAGGGCAGGCTCAGAGGGCATTGTCAAGGATGCAGCTGTTGCTGAGATTCATTATTGCCAAACCCTTTGGTGAACTCTGTATCAAATAGCTTGCAGAAGTGATGTCCACAACTAGAAATAGGGGCCCACTAAACCATCCATAAAGATCCCTGCAGGCTAGATATTGACTTAGTTTTAAAGTGTAATGTTATCTATGTTTTATTGTATTTTTATTATTTTTGTTAAATATTTCCTAGTTCCATTTTAATCTGGTACAGACTGAACTCAATCTGGTTATGAGTTGCATGCTGTTCTACTTGGGTGACTTTCTGGCTTATGATGGGATACAGGTGAGATTTATCCCAGGGCTAATAAAGGAGAGCAGAGCCTGAACATACAAAGGTGGCCATTCAGGTAATGAGATTCCAAGAGCTGTATTCTGCTTTTGTGCAACTCTGCCATGAAGAGATCTTAAATAATTGCAACTTACCTCTGAACACTGACAAATATGACTGACTCTAGGAAAGGTGTTAGTCACCTTTCAATACAAGTGTATTGTAGGCAACTCTATGGCAACTCTTTAATTAGCAGAGAAGTTATTGACTGAATTGGAAAACGGGAGTTTCCTATCTGAATATCATCTATAATGATGATATCACAGGTCCAGTCCATTTCCCTATCATCACTTTCACTATTCCTCATTTGTATAATACTTTAAGATAGACACATTAATGCTATTTTTGTTGTTATTCACTCATTTCAGTCATGTTAAACTTTTTGGGACCCTTTTTGAGATTTTCTTGGCAAAGGTACTGGAATGATTTGCTATTTCCTTCTCCAGCTCATTTTACAAATGAAGAAACTGAGGGAAACAAATTGAAATGTCTTGCCCAGGGGCCTCAGCTTTAGTAAGTGTCTGAAGTCAGATATGAATTCAGGGAGATTCATCTTCCTGACTTCAGATCCAGCACTGCCCAGCAACAACAGTGACAATAATATACTTTCCTTGCCAAATCCTGAAATCTAAGTAGTACAAGTACTCCCAGGTAATCTGTTTAGAAGCCTGACTCTCTCACTGCTTTGCTTTTCACTATTAACACTATTTGGAGAAAAGCAACATGAATAGTCTAGATTCATTCCAACAGAGCTTACCTTTATGTTTTTCAGAGAGAGGAGATTTGCTGTTGGTCAATGGTGGGTACATCCTGGGTTATCTCCCCTTTGGGAATGACACTATCTCAGAAAAAAGAACAAAAATTTCCCTATTTCTGCATAAAAAGAGTCTTTGGAAATGCAACAGAGAAATGGACAGATATTACCCAAAGACCTTTGGGAAGAATGGGCACAGATGGGTTGTATTTTCCTCTAAGCAACAGATCAATGGAAATTAATTTTGTTAAGAATAATAAAACTGAGCAAAATAGGGCTGTTTGATCAAGAGGTGAATTGGAGATGTAGTCCGATTGTTAACATGTGAACAGCAGCAGTGATGGCAAGATCATCTTACCATAATTTTGCCAGAAAGGAAAAATCTTGGATTCATCACTTCCTTTTTATGGTTTGGGGATCATTGGGGCAGCTAGGTATCACAGTGGATAGAGTTCAGGGCCTGAAATGAAGAAGAATTTGTCTTCCAGAGTTCAAATCTGTCCTCAGACCTTAGTAGCTATGTAATCCTGGGCAAATCATTTCACCCTGGATGCCTCCATTTCCTCAGAGGTAAAAATGATTCCTGTCATTCAGACTCACAGAACAAGACTGAATCTTCTGTTCCCTGCTCCATGCTCATCTGCTTCAAATGTACCTCTCTTGTGTCTTTATCCCTGTCTGCTCTCCCCTTCTATTATACCTTAGTGAGCACACTTGTTTCCCACAGTCCTCTCTGGGTGCAGATGGCTCTCTCCATCACAAGACCATTAGAACTGGCCTGAATCACCTCTCAGTGAAAAGAGCCACATCCATCAGCATTGATTATCATATAATCTTGTTGTTTTGTACAATGTTCTGCTGGTCCTGATCATTTCACTTAGCAGATATTCATGCAAGTCTCCCCTGGCCTTTCTTAAATCATTCTGCTGATCATTTCTTATAAGAGAACAATAATATTTCATAATATTTATATACTATAACTTATCAGCCATTCTTCAATTGATGGGCATCCACTCAATTTCCAGTTCCTTGCTATTATAAAAAGAGCTGCTTGCAAACATTTTTGCACATGTGGGTCTTTTTCATGATCTCTTTGGGATACGGGCCCAGTCTTTCCACTCATTTCTTAGCCCAATGTTATCTGTTTTTCAAAACTTATTATCAGTGTCTTAATTGGCTTTCTCCAGTATTATCATTGATCTGCTAAATGCTAAATCCAATGCTTTTTTTCTCAGTTCACATCCTTGATTTCTCCCTTCTCCTTGACATTCTTTCTTCTCTGTTTTTTAAATTAATTTTCTTGTTTTTAACCTATAGGGCTGGGGTTTATGGATTGTTGGGTGATAACACTAGTATCACTAGTATGAAAGCTTGTCAAGTTCTTTCCAGAACTGCTTATCTGCCGTTTGTGTCCAACTATTACTCAGTTTTCTATGGTTCTCAGAAGCTTTAATATGGGCCATAGTTACACCTTGTAAAACAATCTTGGGAGACAGACTGAGCCACATAGATGATAAAGGACAGGCTTCTAACTTGATGGAGAGTCCAAGCATGTAAAAGTTCCTTCCAGCAGAAAAGGCAAATGAGAACAATTTGTTCCATTGGCCATAAAGTTGCCTGAAGCAGGTACTATTGAGGTAGAGCGTGGTCAGACATCCACTGCATCCTGGGCCATCACCAGATCTCTTGACTTTTGCCCAGCCACTGGCCTTTGATGTTTCAGGAAGAGAAAGTTCAGGCAATGTTAGTCCCTGCTCAGAGGTCTCAGTGGTTCCTGATTACCTTTAAGTTTGCTGGCATTGAAAACTCTACAATCAAGTTCCAGCATGTCTGTCCAGGCTGTTTAAACATTACTTTTCCTCATGAATTCTATAATACATTCCAATGAAAAGACTGTATGCAGGACTTAAAACAATAAACCAAGTGATTTATGTTTTATTCAAGAGGCATAATAATTCATAGAATTGGTTGAAGAATCATTGGTAAGATACATATTTAAGGAAACTTTGTCAGCTCTATGTATAAAGTGGAATCGTAGGGGGGAAAAACATAAATCAGAGACCAATTAGAATGCTATTGTAATAATCTATGTGAGAGGTGATGACATTCTGAATCAAAGTGGTAACTGTATAAATGGAGAAAAGTAGAATTCAAAAGATGTAAAAAGGTAAAAATGGCAGAATTTGGTACCTTTGGATATGTGGAGTAAGAGAACGTGAGGAATCTAGAATGACATTAAAATTATGATATGGGAGACTGGTAAGATGAAGGAACCTTTGACAGAAATAGGGAAGTTTGGAAGAGGGGAGGATTTGGGAACAAAGAGTATGAGTTAAGTTTTAGACATATTGAGTTTGAAATATCAAATAGGCAACTGGTTACTGTTGTTATCCTTAGTTTTTAAAGAAGATCAATGACATTATAAGGTGATATCTTGACTTTCACATAAATTGGGGTTTAAGTGGGGCAGATTTGCACAGAGTTATCAGCTTTATTCTCCCTTAAAGTCATTTAAGTACAGTGGAAAGACAAAAGTCAAGACAACTGGTGAAGCAGTAGATGATTTTGGCATCTTCAATGTTTGCTCACGCTCTAAGCACTCCACAATCCCTGCTTCAGCCACCTTCATGGCCATTAGAACCAAAAGCAGAACCGTCAGAACCATCTGCCCATTTTGTTAGGTGATTAGGGAAGGGAGTCTGAAGCTTTGGGGAGAGACTGGGACTAGATACAGAAATCTGAGGGGTCATCTCTGTTGAGGTAATATTGAAATCCATGGGAGGTGAAGGACAGAGTATAGAAGAGTAAAGAAGGAGAAAAGAAGAAAGGCCACAATTTTATATGTATATATCAAGTATGTTATATGCATTTACATATACATGCATATGTGTGTATGTGTATATATGTGCACACATATATGTATATATATATATACATATATATGTGTATATATATATATATCTACATATGTAGTATGAGAGATGATTCAGGACACTGGATTGTCCAAAAAAAAAGAAAAGAAATAATATCCAGAAGATGATGACCAACAGGGTCAAATGCAACAGATAAATTAAGATGGACTAAGACTGAAAAGAAAAGGTCAGCAGATTCAGTAATTATGAGATCATTAGTAACTTGGAGAGAACATTTTCAGTTGAAGGAAAAGGGCCAAAACCATGTTGCAGAGTTGAGGAGTAAATGAGAAACTCTGCATTATAGAGATGAGCTCTTAATCATCACCATCATCAACTGATTTGATCTCTAAAATCCTTTCCAACTTTGACATTATCTGAAATATCAAATAAATACAGGATGTCCTTGTAATCCAATGATTATGTTTGTTATTGTTATTTTTTTTTCAGTCTTATCCAACTCTTTGTGACCCTATTTGGGATTTTCTTGGAGTGGTTTGCCATTTCCTTCTCTAGCTCATTTTACAGATGAGAAAAATGAGACAGACAAACAATTTGTTCAGCTAATAAGTGTCTGAGGGCAGATTTGAACTCAGTCCTCCAAGTTCTGTATGCTATCTATTATATTACCTAGCTTCCATGTGTTGAGAATTACCTAAATCATAAAACTGGAAGACAGCTGAAAGATTATCTCATATAATTCATTCATTTTCGAGATGAGACTGCTGGAGGCAAGAAAAGCTCCATGGTTTGTCGATTGTCACATCAGTAGTAAGGGCTAGGATCTGGTGATGGGATCCACATCCCAGCATCCTTTACATCTTACCACATGGATTCAAAGATAGGACAGATTCACTATTTCCATGGAATAACAGACAAAACAGAGGACCTTGTACCCCTTACTGCTACACAATAAAATTGAGGAAGTATATATCCTCTCCCCACCCCACTGTGCTAAGCTCTAGTCCTATTTAGAGACCAGGGAGTTTACATTCTCCTGCTATCCTCTCCCACTCCCCCAACACTTATTATAGGTTCAATTAAGAAGAAAAGCCAATTCTGATGGGTGTTTCAAAAAATGTTGCCACCAGAAAGTCAAGAAAAGCATAAATGAATGGGGCACCTTATCTCAACTAACAGAATATTTCCTCTTAGTGGAAATGAACTGCTCTGCCAAGAGAACCTAAGGGAGAGATTGTGAGGTTTCACATATTATGTAAGTAAGTTTATTTTGGGAGCTTGGGGTATTGTGTGCTGCTGCCGCTGCCGCTATTTCTGACCACATCTGTTCTATTTCCATAATGACCACTTCATTCCTAAGAGGAGCAAGGAATGTAACCTCTATTAATCCTGAGTGAGAAGCCATTAAGCAAGTAGGAGCTTCTAAATCAGTAAAGAGGCAGAATCTTGGTAGATAGACTGCCCAAAAGTAAATTGATTTTGAAAAGGTAGTATCTGCCCAGTTAAGGCAATCAATTGGATTTGGGTTCCTCTCAAAAAGGGCAATGATTATGGCATCTTGAGGGACCTTGCTACTAGTCATCTTTATCCTTAAATCCAAGAAAACAAGATTCCTTTAATTTAGTCTTCATTTAGCTAATGGGGATGTTGATGGAACTTTATTTCATGAACTCTTAATACAAATGTTTTGTTTCAAACTTAATTTCTAAAAGATTTTTTCTCCTTTTTCTTTCTTTTTTTTTTTTTTTTGAGGGGGAGATGGAGAGCATATTTCAGATACTTCACAGGCTTTCCTAGTCTGATTGGATAAACTAGATTCTAAAAAATCACAATTTTGCCCCATAATAAGCCCCTTAAATCTCTCCCTCTTAACTACCCTCCATCTCACTTACTTGCTAATTGTTACTTTAATTCCTGGATATGGTCTAAATAAACTCATTTCTTATACTAAGGAAATCACAGACAATCATTCTTTACCTTGGTATTTTTTGATATGTTCATTTTTAATGGATTTTTTTTTTCTTCTTCTTGGAAAAAACTTTTTTTTTTTTTTTTTTTTTTTTTTTTTTTTTTTTTTTTTTTTTTTAGGTCCTCTGGTTCTAAGGAAGAAGAAGGATACAGGGAGAAATGTAGTTTATGTAAAAAAAAACAACAAAAAACTCACCTAAATATATTTATAAAAATTCATTTAAAAAATGTCTTTTGGACTTTAGAAAATCACATAGTATTTAAATTATGTTCATGAGACATGCAAAGTGGGTATACAGCTGCTAAAGTGGTCTGTCTTCAATGCCTTCTTCAAAATAGCGTTGTGGTAAAAGGCCAGGTAAGACTTCAGAAAGTCTGCAGTTCATCCTTGCTGATCGGGGGCTCCTTGTCTGTTAATTTTTGTTTAATATTATGTGTGGCCCTGGTAATTCAATCTCTCAGACAGGCATTTAATAGTACATAGTGTGCAGTTTTCTATTCTATGAGTCGTCCTGTTCTGGAATCAGGATACCAATTTCATCAAAGAAAGAATTTGAAAATCAATGACATGATCTATTTTGGCTGAAGATTTGTCTGAAGAGTTATTTACTAGATCTATCACACCTGAGCTTAATTCCCAGTTATCAAAACAAAACAAAAACAAACAAACAAAACAACAACAACAACAACAACAAAAACTTTCTCCTGATGGGAACCTTATTTGACAATGGGAAAAAAGATGCAAAAGGTACATGGTCATTTTTCTTTGTCAGTTCTGAGACAAATAGTTTAGGAGCTAGAGCAGGCAGGTAACTACATCAAATGATTTTGAGATGGATTATTAGAGCAGACAGAGTTCTGAACAGAGTCAGCCTGGACATTGTTGATAGGGGAGCAGGTTCTTGCCTCATTATTTTTCCAGTTTTAAGACCTTTTTGAACTCACTGATTTTTATTTTTTACCATCACTGAGACATGTCTGACTATTCACCAGAGAACACATCATTTCCTCTGGTCTCATTTTTCTTTTCTTTTTGACTCAGCATTTCTCTACATAAATGGGTCACTTGGTCCCATTTATCAGCTGGATGGGGTCCTTCTAAGAATGATACTAACCCTCTCTGAAAGTGGCTTTTGTTACAAAAGAGCCTAAAAATTCACAATATGATTGAGTACATACATAGAAAGTGAGCAGAAAGTGATCTATTTTTTTCTTCTTCATTATTTTTTTGAGGGCAGAAGATAGAAGAAGAGATGAGAGCAGGAGGAGATGGACAATGAGATAGAAGCAAGAAAGGAGACATTTTGAACTTAAATCATCATGTACTTAGAGTGACTTGAATAAGGGGCATTTAGCCAAGGTTCTGGTGCTAGACAAAAGAATTTTGTATACCAAGAAACAAAAAGATCTTGCTGCTATTGAGCTCTGGGGCCCATAGAACCAGCAGGAAAGTCTTGTGATTACTGACTGGCAGATACCTTAGTCACTTTCCAAACTATTTCTAACAATAAAAACTTGTCTAATTTATGAGCTAGATCAGTGAAATACAAAACATCTGGCTATTAATAGCTAGTCCAGCACCTAGAACTGCTGCTTCCACCTGGCCTGGGTGTGCATCATGTTATGCTCTTTATCTGGGCAGAATTCCACTGCAAAAATGTGTAAGGGCCTCCCCACTATGAGATAAATATAATAGCATGAGGAATGTTGTCTTCCAAACAAAGAAACTGCAGATGTAGGAAATTTTCTTTCCTCCTACTGCTGCTTCATCTCTCATTTGGTACTTTTGAAAAAATCTGACCCTAACTACCTCTTATGTAATAGTGTGATAATTATCATTGCTATTAAGTATTTCTACAGAATCTTTGAATATCATTTCTATGTGCTAGACAATTGTATTTCTTAGTTATTTTTTATAACTACACAATAATATAGACTGCTATAATTTTTTTCACTTTGACCTTTCCTTTTACATTTTAAGAAGATGAAAGAAAAGGAAAGAGACAGAAACAAACAGACCCAGAGGGATAGAGAGAAAGGGAAGGAAAGATGGAGGGAGAGACAGAGATAGGAATAGAGACACAGAGACAGAGAAAAAGAAAGACAGAAACACACACACACACACACACACACACACACACACACACACACACACAGAGAAAACTGAGGAGTTACATAATATGTTCCAGTAAATCTGATGTGTGAATTGCTTGATCTTCATTTTTTAATTCACATATTAATTGCCGAGGGTTTTGTAGCCAATTCAAATTCCCTTGATACTAGTGCTAAGCCATAACAATTGATACTAGCTTGGTTCAGTAGCTATAGTCTTAAAATGCATTCCTAAAATATTGTTTTATCACTTCTGGCAAGCCTTATATTAGGAAGATGCTTGAATGATACCAAAAGATATATGCTGTCCAGATGTAGACATTTGACCATTGCTATAGGAATAATGAATAATAATGAGCCTGAGGTTCTAAAACTAAGTAATTCATATAATCATAGAATGGTAGAACTGTAGAGGAAGTTGGAGATTGTCTATTTCAGGAATTCTTAAATTTGAGTGTCACGGATCCTTTGGTGGTCTGTGAAAGCCTATGAAACCCTTCTCAGCAAAAATATTTTCTTTAAAATTCATAATTGAAGGAAATGCTAAATTCCAGTTGAAGGTTTTCATGTGCATATATATCCATGTTAGACTTTTAGAGGCAGGTAAATAAAGTTTTCCTCGCATAATTCAGTATTATAAAAAAACAGTAGGAGCTGGACTTGAAATTTTATTGATATAAAGAATAAATAAAAATGAATTATGCTGGGCAATGCACCTAAAAGATGAGGAAACTCTATTTACTTCTGAAACATATTTAAAGAGGTATCTAAAATATTACAATTTAAGTGATTTACCCGTCATCACCCTGCTAACGAATTTAAGCTTGCTCCCACTCTCTATGTACTATATCACATGTCTTTTCGCTGTACAAACAGTTCTACACATAGTATTTAGTAATAGCTATCATTTATATCATATTTTAAGATTTGCAAAGGGCTTTACAAATACTATTTCATTTAATTTTCACAACAACTCTGCCAGAAAAGTGTTTTATTTTACAAGTGAAAAAATAGAGGCAGATTGAAGCTAAGTGACTTGTACAGGATACCTTAGCCAGTAAATGTCTGAAGGTGAATTTGAGCTCAGGTTTCCTTAACTTCATGTAGAGAAATGTGCTACCTGGATTCCTGAATCCATCAGTAATGCTGCCAGTGGTGATGCTTTAATGCTATCTCTGACTATAGGAAAGGCAGAAGGTAGCTAAGAACTGGAGAAAAACAGATAACAGCCTCAATTTTTATTAACACTGACAAGGTCAACAGCTACACATTTATTATTGTTCAGTTAATTTTCAGTCATGTCTGACTTTTTGTGACCTTATGTAAGGTTTTTCTTGACAAGGAATACTGGAGTGATTTGCTATTTCCTTCTCCAACTCATTTCCATACATGAAGAAACGGAGACAAACAGAATTAAATGACTTGCCCAGGATCACACAGCTGGTAATTGTCTGAGACAGATTTGTATTCAGGCCTTCCTGACTCCCATATTTCCTGTTCCATCAACTATGCTACATAGTAGCCCTAACCACACATACATAGTATTAAAAAAAAAAAAAAAGTTTGATATTTCTTTATTGCCTGAATTTTTGCAGAATACTTTGTTGTCCCTTCTCTTCATCCAACAAAGGTACCAAGTCTGTCATTTACAAAAGATTAGGAACCAAAGGGAGCTCTATAGCTGATGCTCACAGACACTCCCCCTTTTGTATAGCAATAAACAAAAAAGAGTAGCATTTTGTTCCTTTTTTAAAAGTCTTCAGTGAATGCTGACAAGATTCTTTTTACATAGAGAGCAATCTAATAGTAGAAGCTTATCCTGGCCATTTGAAAAATTGCTTCTTTTATCTTTTAAGACAAAAGGAAACAAAGGCATATAATTTAAATTAAGCTTTCAAGAAAGGAGGTGATGGAATAAAAAAGCCATTCATTCATTCATCTATTTAACAAGCATTTATTAAGCACCCAATAAGTCCAAGGAAATAAAACTATCCAAAGCATTCCTTAAAAAACTAAATAACAGAGTAAAGGAAGCCCTTCAGTGATTCCAAAATGTTTTCTGAGGGAGAAAACTCAACACTGGTTTTTCTAGAACAGAAATATGTCAGAGAATAAGGAAACAATCTTTATGCCTTATTCCAGTTCATTCTTGGCTCTAAGGCAAAGTGTTATCTCACCCAATAAAAGCATATTTCATTTGCTAAGGGTACCCAGAAATAGTTAAGTGGATAGAGCACTGGGCATAGAATCATGAAGTCTTGAGTTCAAATATATTCTTAAACACTTACTAGCTATACAGTTCTCAATTTCCTTATCTTTAAATGGAGATAATAGGACTTTCCTCACAGGGTTGTTGTGAAGATCACATAAGTAACTTGTGTAGAGTACTTTACATAATGTCTGGCACATAGTATGTCCTTAACACATTTATTTATTTTTTCTATTGTATTACACAAGAGGATTCACCATATTGTCTCAGGGTAGACTTTTGGGTCTTTGTATAGAATATCTCTTAGAAAGGCTACACTTTGCACTAGGTAATTAAACTTCAACTTCAGTATTTCTTGGGGTTGACCATTTTACCAATAACCTGCAATGGGAAAAATAGGAACATAACAAACATTTATTTAGCATGAACTTTGTGCCAAACACTGTGCTAAGTGCTGGGCACACAAAAATTAGCAAAAACACAATCCCTACACTTGAGAGGCTCACATTTTAAAAGGGAGATAAACAGGCAAACAATTTCATATAAACAAAATATATACAGGGTAAATTTGATGTTACTGAAAGTGGAAAACAGTACTAGTGGGAGCAATGGAAAAGGCTCCTGAAAAAGATAAGATGTGAGTAGAGTCTGGAAAGAAGCTAGGGAAACAGAGATGAGGAGAGAGAGGATTTCAGACATGGTGGAAAGAGGGAAGGTGCAATGGGTAAGTTCCCACTTGAGAGAGTCTGACAAATATATCCATGAGTGGATAGATATATTCACCACTCCAGACTGAGATGGAGGATGTCCCAATGGTGCCCATCCAGTGGTGCTGATGTCTCAAGGGTGCCCATCCAGTGGTGCTGATGTCTCAAGGGTGCCCATCCTGTGGCAATGCTGCTAACTTCCTTTGAGGAGGGTCATTGACAAAATATACCACAGGTTAAGCAGAAAACTTGGATATCTCTATCTGCATGACTATTCTTTCTTAAGAATAGGGATTAAGAATTAAGTTCTTCATAAGATTTTGCAAAGGTAAATGTTGAAAACTATCTTTTCATGTATTTGGAAAAAAAAAAACTATCATGATAAAGGGGGAAAAAAAGAAAAAAAAAAGAATCGAGTTCATTTTGCATTTGACTACAATATCATCTACCTCCCCATAAGTGTATACGAAGTATGCATTCATGTGGTCTTTTGCAGACAAGCTAAAATTCCTCAGGACCACATTCCACTAAGGCAAGTCTCATTGAAAGTCCATCAATGAATTTCTTTTAGCTAAGTAGATTTGCCCCTTATTTTAAAATATTTATTTTGATATCTTTTGGTATATCCCACCTAGTTTTCCCCTGTATTCTTCTTTGTTCTTCCTTCCAAAGAACAATCCTTTATAACAAAGACTTTTAAAAAAAAATGAGGAAAGGGAGGAAAAACCAGTAAAATTGATAAATAAATGGAAATTTGACAACATATGAATTATTTCATATTTTTTGACTCTTCCTTCTCCAACACCACTTTTATGAAGGAATTGGAGAGATACCCTTTTGTCTTTTGTTTGTGCAACATTCATTTTCTGCTTTTTTTTTTCCATTTACATAATTTTAGTCTTGTCTATGTTGTTTTCTTGCCTCTGCTTACATCACTCTGCATCAATTTGTAGAAGTCTTTCCATATTTCTCTGTATTCCCCATATTTAAGGTTTCCTAAGGCATAGCAGTTTCTTCTTATTTATAAGGGCATATTTATGTCATTCTCACCAGTTAGTAGCTCATTTGGGGGGAAGACACTGGGGGCACTTCAAGTATAATAATGCTTTCTTTTTGAGGAACCAATCATGGTAAAGTTGATTTGGGTTGACAAATAGGGTTTTCTGCTTTAGTGTCAATAATCACCTTCTTTTCAGGGCATGAACTTTTAAAAATAGTTCTTCAGTGATCACAGCTGATCAATGACAAAACTTATGGATAAGTCCCAACAATGAATCCTTCATCCATAGCCTCCAAAAGGGGTGTGAGCTTTTCCCAGGAAAAGCATCTCTTTTCCAAAGATAGTGTGAGTTAAAATATAGATTTCTCCATTAGAGAGAGACAGAGAGCAGGTTCCCTTTTTTGCCTTTCTTTGTATCCCTATCTCTTAGCATAGTGCTTGGTACCTAGTACCTAGTAAGTTTGTAATAAGCACTTGTTGACCAATTGAATTGTCCATTCTCATGGTCCCTGGGATCACACTCATAGCAGACTTTTAATACCCTGTAGAACATTTCTCAAGAATAATAATAATAAAAAAATCTTTCTTTCTTGGACTTATGATAAATTATTCTTCCTGTTTTAAAGGTGACCATAAGAACAGATCAAGCTGTAATAAAAAATTCTCTCTGATAAATAATAAAAATCTTCTTTATAGGCTTTACATTTTAAGCAGAAAAAGATGAGTCATTGTGAACCGAAGAAAGCTTTGGATCTGCTGGGGTAACAGCCAATTGTTCTGTGGACAACATGTTTGCTGTCTTCTAACCTATTAGAAAAACAGTCAAAGCCTAGTGCTTCAGATTTTTCATTAGAAGCCAGTCAAAGCCTAGTGCTTCAGATTTTTCATTAGAAGACAATTTCTGTTTCTAAAAATAAATACAAATTCTAATCGTTACTTTCTGTTAGGCTAAAAATGGTTAGAACATTTTCCCAAATAAATGGTTCTTTCTAAGATGGATAGATGGGCAGAAAGACAGGTAGACACACAAATATATACCCACAAACGTATGATGGTTTCTTTTGGTCCTCCTCCTACCCCCAGGCCCCTTTTCTTCAATATCCTTTGTTGGACCTCCCTTAATATAATATGCACTAATCGAATGAAACAGAGGGACAGAGGCAGAGACACAGATAGACATATACACATAAAGGAGAGGGACAGAGACAGAAAGACAAGTGACAGAGACAGAGAGCAAGTGGCAGAGAGAGACAGAGACACACATAGAGAAAGACCCACAGAAAGGCAGAGGCAGAGACATAAAGACATATACAATGTGTCCCCAAGGTTCTATCTTGAATCTTCTTTACTTTTTTCCTCTTTCTTCTTCCTTTTTCTTTCCTTTTACTGATTTCTTTCCTGAGTTTTAGTCCTGCAATACAGTGTGTCCCCAAGGTTCTATCTCCTCTTCCTTTTTCTCCTCCTCCTCCTTTTCCTCTTTTTTTTTCCCCTGAGGCAATTAAGGTTAAGTGACTTGCCCAGGGTCACACAGTTAGGAAGTATTAAGTGTCTGAGGCTGGATTTGAACTCAGGTCCTCCTGACTTCAGGGCCAGTGCTCTATCCACTATGCCATCTAGCTGCCCCTACCTTGTACACTCCTTGAACTAAATGTCCATAGGCATCTCAAATTTAACATGTCATCATTATTTTTTCCCTAAAACCTACTTCTCTTTCTAACTTTCCTATTACTGTGGAGAGTATCACCATTCTCTTCATCATTCATATTTGCAATCTCAGTCATAATCAACTCTTTTCTTAGCCCACATACCCCCTCTGTTGTAAGTCTTATCATTTTTACTTTCACTTCTCTTCTATCTATTGTTTCACACAGCTAGCACTCTATTGGCTTCTCATTTCCTCACTCTTTTAGTATTGCATTAGATTTCTAGTTAAGTCTCCCTTTCTCAGGTTTTTCTTCATTCCAATACATTTTCTAAATGCTGACAGTTATTTTTTTTTAAGACACAGGACTGACAATATCACTTCTCCCTCGTTCATTAAACAACAATGGCTCTCTCTTATTCTTAGCATTGATTATGAAGCCTTCTGGCATGTAGAATTCTTTATAACCTGGTCCTTTCTTCCACCCTTGATATAATTAAGTACCTTCCTTGTACTCTATGTCCCAGTTTCATTGTCCCACTTGCTGTTCTTCTTACTTGATACATTCTCTTTCTCTTTTAAAAAACATATTTCCATATTGGTCATCTTGTGAAAGAAAAAGGAGGACAAAAGGGGAAAACCACAAGAAAGAAAAACCAAACAAATAACAAAGATGAAACTAGTTTGCTTTGATCTGCATTTGGTCTCTATAATTCTTTCTCCATCCAGTTTATTAGAATTGTCTTGGATTACTATTGCTGAGAAGAGCTTCATCTATCATAGCTGATCATTGCATAATTTTACTATTACTGTTGACACTATCTCTTATCTTCATGCCTTTTCAAGAGTTGTTTTCATGTCTAAAATGTCCTTATATATCTCTCTACCTCTTAAGTGCCCTGGTTTCTTTCAAACAATAGAAGAAATATTACCATCTTTAGAAAACATTTCCCAATCTTTTTTTTTTTCCTCTCCTCTTGTGTTGTCCTTTGAGAAATTATATTTCATTTACACTTTATATAACTTGGATAAATATATATTTGCATGTTATCTTCCCCATTAGAATATGAGTACCTTTTAAAAAAAAAGTGTTTTGTGCTTTTCTTTGTATTCAGAGTACTAACCATAGTGCTAAATATGTTTAATGCTAAATAAATGCTTGTTGATTCATTAACCAACTTTATATATAACATATCAATATACATAAATGCCCAATAACGTCACATTCAATTAATTGTTAACCTACTCTGCCCAGGAAGGCATAACACTAACAAAAAAGTATCAAGTAGAGGGTAAATATTATGAATGCATTATTATATTATAATGACTATATTATTATAATTATAACATATTATTTCTGTAATATATTCTATATATGTTGGGAATATTATAAGATTGAGGGGTATACAGTTAATTAAATTAATCACTCTATCCCATTTAAAGTAACTAAAGTAACTTAAAAAATAACTCTGCTACTTTTATTAGGAAAAAATATCTCTACTTAACTGGGAAAACTGGGACATTAATGCATTGTTAGTGGGGTTGTGAAGTGATCTAACCATTCTGGAGAGCAATATGGAATTATGCCCAAAGGACTATAAATCTGTGCATATTCTTTAATCCAGCAGTGCCTTTCCTTGGTCTGTATCCCAAGAAATCATAAAGGAGGGGAAAGGACCTACATGTGCAAAAATGCTTGTAGCAGCATCTCTTGTAGTGGCAAAGAATTGGAAAATTGGGGAAATGACTGAATAAGTTATGGCATATGAAAGTAATGGAATATTACTGTTCTAAAAAAACTGATTTTAGAAAGGCTGGAAAGATTTACACAAACTGATGCTGAGCTAAACAAGTAGAACCAGTAATACATTGGACACAGTAATAGCAAGATTGTGAAAACTTTGAAAGACTTGGTTCTTCTCAGTGGTTCAGTGATCCAAGTCAATCCCAATAAATTTGGATAGAAAATACTAAACTATGGAGATTAAATGTAAATCAACTCGGGCTATGTTCACTCTTTTCTGTTTTTTCTTTTTTTCTTTTTTTTTTTTTTTTTTCTCTCTCATGGTTTTTTCCTTTTGTTCTGATTTTTCTCTCCCAGCATGATTGATATAAAGAAATGTGTATTTAAAAAGTTAACATACATGCATAACCAGAAAAAATACAATTATTTTTCAAAGGCATTAAATGAATGTATATCCAGTCCCTCTTTATGGCTTTTGTATAAAATAGCAAGTTAGATTAGAAACAGGGCATTAAAATAAGGATAAATTATTGAAAATCCCTGTGTCAAGAGAGGCAGCCCCTTTGAGTCCTTTGTATTCTGCCCAGGATGCCTTATGATTCATCTGTCCTGTTATTTATTTTTTCTTGATCTTAGGTGAATGAGTAATAGAGATAGAATGACCTTGTCAGTTTTGAAAGGTAGAAGAGCTACCACAGGTCTAGAGATAGCTGTTCATAGCAGATTCTTCTGTAACCATAGCAATTAAGCCACTGAGCAAGCATAGTCCTGAAAAGTGACCTGCTTGACCTAGCCTTGCAGTGATTTATCCTGAAGATGAGACACTATATTCTGAAATTAAGCGAGTGATATCTACTGTCTATACTGGCTTTCTTGCCCTGTTAATAGAAGGAATAGTTCAAAGAATTACTTTAAGCTAGACTCACCTTTTACAGACATTTAGGTATAGAGGAGACAATGTACTCCATTTCTGTGGGGTTGGGATGGAGTGCTTTCATCATCTAGTTCTTGCTATATCTTCTCAATAACGATCTTTTGGGAACAACTATTTGACAATTAAAGGTTCTCATTGTCCTCAAGAAGATAGTAAGTATTCAAAATGATATTACAACACACACTAGTTACTGGTTATAGATTTTTGAAAAAACAATTTTTTGATGGTACAGTTTCAAAAGCGATAATACTTGAAGGTAACCCAAGAACCACAAGAGAAGATGGAGGAATACCTTCATTCTGTTTAAGTGTGGAATTGGTAACCTAAGTCCAGATACCTAAAAACTATTCTGGTGTATTGTGGGTAGTAGGGAAAGCTTAAGTAACTCCATTTTGTCTGCAGCTCCTCTATCTAGCCCCTGACCTTGTATTGCAGTATCCTTGAGACCCCTCCTTATTTCCATCTACAACTTTTCTACATAAACATAGAAACAATCCTATTTATTAGGGCAGAGGGTGCAAGAGATAGTTAATCTGAAGAACCTTTAGCCCCCAACAACTAGGATTGTACATCCATAGGGTATCACATCATTATCCCTACTCTGCAAGCCTCCAGCAATTCCTTGTCCAATTAAAAGTTATCTCATACCTAGTTCATAACCTGCCTAAATTGAAAAGGATATAAACTTTTTTTTTTTTTTTTTTTGAGGAGGAGGAGGATTTCCTTGCTGGCAAACTCAACAAACCCTCATTGGTTCCTCAAATTTTGGCATGGAATTCTGGTTCTGATAGTTAGTGGTTCTAGTTTGTTCCAACATTGACAATTTCATCTATTGTAAATGATAGTAATGGTGGGATTCCCAGGTGATGTGATTCAGGAATGAAATGGGTTCCTCTACTCAGAATCCCTCTTACCAGTCAGTGCTGAGAACCTTGTGCATATTTGTACTTGGGTCCTGAAGATTGACCATGCTATCCTAATCCACAAATGACAACCCTCCCCACCTCCACCTCCAACTTGATCATTTGGGTAATTTAGTTTTGTTTGGTTCTGGTTTAGAAACTGGCTTCTCTGAATGAATTAAAAAAGACTTCATCAAGGTATGTTTGTCTTGTCTTTTTTTCCCATTTATATGCATAATGTCCAGTATGTTGTTAACATTGCATTTTGTGTCTTGGTAAATTTAACCAATTTTTTTTCCTTGTCTAGACAAAGAAAGGGAGTATAAAGGGAGCCTTCAAAAAAGAGAGTTTGTATCTTTCCATCTTTCTAACTCTGATCAAGTTGGGGAGGCAGAAAAAACACAGATAAGAGAAAAATGATCTTTTTCTTAGTCTGCAGAAATTTATGGAACTATAAACTGAAGACTAAATTTGTGACTGAAATATAATTTCTCTGCTATGAGTTTCCAAATAGTGATTTTAAACTTTATACAAATATTGAAATATCTTTCTGAGTTTTGTGGTATCACTCTATAAAATTTGTTTTAAGGAAAAATAAGAATAAGATGTTATCAATGTTACAAAGAAACATCACTTAGACCTTTTCATCACTCTTTTCCTGGAGAGTGACAGATGTATTTTAGTGCAAAGGAAGAAGGTAATTTCATTTACTAAAGAAAAAAAAAGTAACTGAGATTACCTTGAAAATAATATCAGTGAAGTTTTAAAGTGAAAGGGAAAATAGGTTTGCAGTTTAAAGTTTGAATTTATATGGTGGTTAAAAACTATCAACAATTCTATTTTTGAGCATGAAAAGAGGAAAATTTCTTTCTGTTGTATAGTCTTCTGTGAATGATATAAGAGAATATAATTGTTTAGGTAAACTATAAACCATGTCATCTAAATGAAATTGGAACAAACTATGTATGCATTTAAAAGTTGAAACACACACACACAGTAACATCATTACAATTAATTAGTGGTGTATATTTAAAACTTGTGCTCAATTGTAAAAGAAAAATTCAGATGAATTGCAGATAAGTACCACAAATAGTCTGAAATATGACTGTGAAATAAAGACTAGAGGAATTAAGTAGAAAAAAGAGAAGTATTGAATCAGAGTATGAAAAGAGAACAAGAAAGCTTCTGTTTTGAAGGGATTTAATCAAAGTTCATGGAAAGGATATAAAAAGAAAAGAGAAACAATTTAAGAAAATTGGGGTGAGAGGAGAATGGGTAGAAAATTAAAGAAAATTGGAGTGTGCACTGATTGTGATAGAAGATTTGGAATTTATTTCTAAATAAACCCTTTCTGGGTTTGAAGTTTGGGGAAAGGGAAGTTTGAGAGAGGCCTTTTAATATAAGTGAAATAAGAATGATATGAGAAACTTCATGTGGTTATTCTTTATGATATGTAAACTAGAGTAATAAATTTGCAGTATGAGATGATATGCTAAAATTCTGTTCTTGAAGCACGATTAGGAGGGGATATTTAGTCATTATATAAAGAATACAAAATTCTCATGGACCCTAAGAGAGGGATGGACAATACAAGACTGCCACTTTAAATCTTTGCCAATAGACTAATAAAGAATAGCAGAGCCTAAAATGTGAAGTCTAACAGTAAATGGCCCTTGTGAAAACTCAGATTCTGTACAATGTTATTTGTAAAAATAGATCCAGATGTGATTGAATTTATACTAATCTCATTTTAAGAAAGATGTGTTCTTAGGATAATTGTGATGTTTAATCCTTTATAAGTAAATCATGCTTTAATGGAAAAGACACAATATTTACAATTTAGGAAATATGTAGAAACTGCAAAAATAAGTTTTCTTAAAGGTACAATTGGATAAAAATTACTGTATATTGGTCTTGAATACAATCAACATAGAATTCCAGAAGTGATAAAAGTGGTTTTCTATGTAAGATAATTTGGAGATACATTCACCTGAACTGTTGTCATTTGACTGGCAATAAGTTTTGTTTTGTATTTTAAATACAAAACATTGTGTATGTTATTATTGGGTTTTTATTTTATTTTATTTTTTTTTGGTTTGTGAATTTTTTGAAACCATTATCTAAGAAATGTTAAGAAGAAAGTGATGCAATTGTATCATTGGAACATTTATCTCCCTTTGATTTGGATATTGTGAAAATATTGATTTTTATTAGAGGCTGTTATCATTATTAAAACCTATCAAATATTTAATTGGATATATTTTAAAAGAAAAATATATGTCCTTGGTGCCTGAAAAAAAGAAATAAAAAGATGACTCCTTATTTGTAAACTTGATAGATTTCTTGGTATCATCTCCTTGGGCAAAATCATGAAATCTTATTGCCCCTGTTAAAGAACTTGGTAAATGTAAAATTCTAAAATACTGAATTTGGTTTACTGAGAAACTGGGGTCCTATCTTTCATAATACAGATCCTTTGCTAAAGGAAAGATTAGAGGAGAACATAAATTTTCTTATAGTAAAGAAACAATTTTGTGATTTGTGATTATGAAAATTTTGCAATTATGCCTGGAATAGTATATATTCAAATTACATCTTAAGTCAATTTAGTCTCAATAGACTCTAATCTTAAAGATTTATTTTTGCCTTAGGGATGAATATCAAATACCTCAAGAGGTGGATATCTGTTAGTCTATAAGTAAGTGGCCAGTATTTTAGCAGCATTATCTAGAAAATCTCTACAAGTGACCTTGGACCTAGAAATGTTTAATACCTCCACATACCTCTTCTGAAGATAATAAGCACAGGCAAAGGACAATGCCTAATGCTACAACTATATTGAATTTTATTATTCACTCTATAGGTATTTTGCTTTAAAAAAAAAAAATAGTTCCATGAATGATACTGAGCTATTACCTATTCCACAAGTAGTTTATAAAATCTGCTTTGACAGAAATTGATTTGTGAATTGTTTAAAAAAAAAAAAAAATTGTGAAGCTGTTTAGAGTTTCAAGGGGAGGGGGGCGAGGAATTGTAGGTAGGAGAGAAAGTTAAATCAATTCTATTTTGTTTACAATTCCTCTATCTTGCCCCTGGCCATGTTTATATTGCAGCCCTCCAGTTTATGACCTTATTGCTGAAGCAACTAGGACAGTCCTATCTATTAGGGCAGAATTACAAGAAACAGCTAACTTGAAGGGGAGTCAACAAAAAGCCTGTTCAATCAAAAGATAATACATTCTCTATTACCTATATACTCTATCTAATCCTAAACTACCTTATACTTTATTCACCTCCTGCCTAAATTGAAACCTATATAAATTTTGTCCTTTTGTTCCTTCAGGGAGTTTCCATCTGTGCAAGTGAGATTCCTTTGCTGATGAACTTGATAGTTCCTAAATTTTTGGCTTTAAATTTAGGCTTTGGTTTTAGCTCTTATTCTGATTTGTTTAGTGCCAACTATTTTATCCATACTAAATAGATCTGTTTGGTCCAGCTTAAAGGCAGAGAAAAAACAATATAGAACTATCAAAAGTAATTAAAATTCTAATGCATTTTGAAAAATGAATTATTATGTAATATGTAAGTTGTTTATACTTGTGATACCTACAAAAAGTCAAAAAGCACTTTAGGCAGCATAATATAATACAAATATGAGATTTGTATTGAGAAACCCTGAGTTTGAATTCTGTTCTGCAGGATGTCTGTATGACCATTTTCTTATTCATAAAATAAGGGAGTTAAAGATCCTTCCAACTCTGAATCTATTTTAAAAACTACTAATAAAATAATTTAAATTGTTATTCATGGATTAACTTTTGCTCTTCAACCACTAACTTTCCTAGGACTCCTAAATGATATCCCTCCAATTTCTCCTGCCCATGGATTTGTAGAGTTGAAAGGGACCATAGACATGATCAAATTCAACTCTTTAATATTGTAGATGAAGAAATTGAGGTCAACAGAGTTGAAGCTTTGGTTCTAGTTAGTGACAAATCCAGGATTAGATTCCAAGTCTCCTGATTTCCATTTCTTTTCCTTGTTCCATGCTGACTTGCAAATCACTTCTGTAACTATAACCCTTCTCTCCTCATCTTCTCACCTCAATGCCTACAGAAAAATTTCAGTTATTTTGCCTAGTATTTAAGTCCCTTGATCTTATAGCCAAGCCAACTTTATATTCCAAATGATCCAATAATATTAAATACAAATAAGAATGGATCATTGCAGACTGCATATTGTCATAGAAAACCCCAAATTAACATTATCCATGTTCTACTATATTTTTAACTTTTATTAAATAACTTCCCATTTACACTTTAATCTCATTCAGGCAGCACTAGGGAGTTCTGTGGGCTATTTGTGATCCACACAACTTTAACACCTATGATCTAGACTCCTTGACATTCTCCAAATAAATATTGGACTGACTTTTTTTTTTTCTCCCCTGGGGTTTGTAAATATTCAATTTTCATTGACTAAAGCATTTTTTATTTCCCTACTATATCTTTTAAAGTCCATCTGTAGTTCAAACTCAATTGTTAATTTTTCTGTGGTGCCTTGCTGAATCCTCCTTTGATATGCATTTTTAGGTATCTTGTTCACAGGAAGGCTTCTGGCATGTTAGGTAAATACTTTTTAGAAAATTCTTATAGGATCATGGAAAAAAAATTACATTAGATAAAATGGATGAATTGTGATATGTACTTATCGTAGATAAAGAAACAAGCATTTATTAAATATTTACTATGCGTTTAGGCAATGAACTAAGTGCTGGGGATATAAACACAAGCAAAAGAAAGACAGCCCTAGGAACTTTTAAATTTTAAAGAGGAAAGAAAACAGATAAAACTGTCATTTAAAATTCTCCAAAATAAAGTCCTCCTTTCCTAGATTTATGTCCTGTTACACAAAACCACAAAATTACCAAATTTAAAACTTAGAAAAAAATGTCAGAAGTCATCTAGTCTTACCCATATTTGAACAGAATTATCTCTATAAGATACCCAATAAATTGCTTTTTGATCTTCTCTTCAAGGTCCCCATTGCCTCTAGAGACAGAACAATCAATTTGGGGATGGTTCTAATTGGTATGAAAGTTTTCCTTATATTAAGAGTAATTTTTTTTCTTTGCTTCTTCTTCCTTTGTCCCACTCCTGCTTTCTAGGGTCTACCAAGGCAAGTCTTTTCCCTCTTCCATGTTTTAGTCTTTTAAATGCTCAGTGACAGCCATCATACCAACTTCCTGCACCTAAATCTTTCATTATCCAAGCTAAACATTCTAAAAGCTTTCAACCAACCCTCATATGCTTTTAATTTATATCCTTTCATCAGTGTGATCATCTTCCTATAAAATATTCTCCATCCTTTTCCATGTGACATAGAGAATCAAACAAAATACTTTAGATGTGATTTGACCAGGGAAGAGTAAAGTGATATTATTACCTGTGATTCTTAGACAGTCTGACAATACAGCTCAGTTCATATTATTATTATTTTTTCTTTCATGCCACATTATTCTATTGACTTACACTGAGCTTGTACCCAATATTCATATACCCTGTTTCCCAATCAAATCTGTCTGTTATATATTCCCTAAAGTTATATATTCCCGTTCCATCTTTTGTATTTCGGCGTTTGAATACTCCATTTCTCACTCTTGTAACACACACCTTCTACACTTTCATCTTTTAGAATCCTTAATTTCTTTCAAAGCTTAGTTTGTGTCATATCTTATAAGAAGTCCTTTCTGATATATCTATCTCAGGTTTTATTCTCTTCCCCTCCCCTTTTCCTTCACTCTTCCTCCTCTTCTTTCTCTTTCTCTTTCTCCTTCCATCTTTCCTCTATCTTTCTCCCTTCTTAAAACATTGTGCATCTTATAGTTATTCTTATTGTATATTCTCCTCCTATTCCCTAGTAAAATTTAAACTTCTTGAGGAGAAGGAATAGTTTGTTTTTCTTTTGTCTCCTTAGAACCTTGTATGATGTATTGTATCTAATAGGAATCTTAATTAAATTGAAAGCTTAGCATAGAAAGGAAATAAAGACTACTCTGAGAAAACCAATGCAAAAGCGGTATAATTCATTTAAAAAAATAATAAATAAAAAAAACCCCTGAAAAACTGAGGAGAAAAAGAAAATTCTTCTAGCACCGAAATGCCCACAAGGTCTTCCTCCTCTTTAACTGTTTGCAAATAACTTTCTGGATCACTGCTTTAGGAGTTCAGTTTGATGGGTAAGAAGAATGAGACTCTCAATGAAAAAGAGGTTTAGTCTCAATTTGCATCATCTTTCTCATGGAGCAGAACTGGATTCACTTTTCACTTGAATTCTGAATTTGTTCATAGAACAAATTTTCCTCTAAGAGAACCTGATTTGTTTTCACTGGTTTAGGCTCTATCTCTAGTCTACAATTCTTGGTTAAGAAATAAATTCAAATTTTGTTATAACACCTCCACCCCCCCTTTTTTTTTTTTTATTTTTTTTTCCCATTAGTCCTGTTAGAGTATGAGCTAGGCTTTCCTAATACTTGGTCTCCTCCTCTATCATCAAATGAAATTGCCCCTAGCAAGAAGTAAAAGTGAAGCTGATGACTTGTGCAACCCTCTCTCCCTTAAATCCAATTCATGTACAAGTTAAGACACCACTTCATGAAATAATATGAAAGGCAAACAACAAATGGTTAGGGGAGCTTGATAATGCAGGGCAATTGAGTATAATCTAATGTATATCATTTTCATGAAAAGAGGTATTATGATTGATCCAACCATTCTGGAGAGCAATTTGGAACTATGCCCAAAGAGTATAAAACTCTGCATACTCTTTGATCCAGAAGTGCCACTAGTCTAAAAAAAAGGTCTATTTATGCAAAAATATTTATAACAGCTCTTTTGTAGTTGCCAACAATTGGAAATCAAAGGGGAATTAATTAGATAATGACTAAACAAGCTGTGGTATATGATTGTGATAGAATATAATTATGCTATGCAAATGACAAGCAGGGTGATTTCAGAAAATTTAGAAAAACTTACATCAACTGATGCTAAGTGAAGTAAACAGAATCAGAAGAAAATTGTATATAAGTAACAGTAATATTGTATGATGAAGAATTATGAATGACTTAGAAATATAACTATCAAAACTTTAAAAAACAAACTATAAAAATTGTTTCAACATATAATTGAGGAAAAATACATATATATGTATTTATTCATTTTTTAAAAGAGGTATTATGATGTAGAGAGTAGTAAGATGGCTTTAATATCAAGAAGACATTGACTGAAGTCTGAACTCTAGTCTTAAGCCTGGACAAAGGATGGATACTGGGTTATTGCTGTTATTTTTGTGGTTGTTTTTGGTTTGATTTGATAGTTACTGGTTTGTTTTGTTGTTTGTTTTTTCTTTGTCTTTCTTTAAATCCTCAATGTTGAGTGCTTGAACATCGTAAATGCTATATAAATGCTGGTTGACTGATAGCCTCTCAGTGTTCCTGGAAGATTGTTAATAATAGTAGCTAACATTTAGATAGTCCTTTAAATATATCATCTAATTTGGTCACCACAACAGCCTTGGGAGATGGAAGCTATTGTTATATCCATTTTATAGATGAAAGGCTAAGTAACTTGTCCAGAAGCACCACACTGGAAAGCATATGGCAGAATTTAAATGTACATTCTCCTATATAAAAGGCCAGCAATCTGTGCTGTGTCAAATTGTTTCTTCCCTGATGAGGAATTTCTTATATTAATGAAATTACAATTGTAGACCAAAACAATTTTTTTTTAGGAAGGCTTTTCTGTCTATTCCTATTCTAGTCAAGTGTTCAAATGTGTTCCTGCTTATTCCAGAAAGTCTTAGTTTATTCACATTCAGAATTTGATTTTTACCCTAAGAGAAAGTTGAAATAAAAATCACATTGATTGAAGTAGTTGGTTGTCAAGGTTATTAAGGTATCCTTGGAACGGTATCTGGATCTTTACCTTCTTTCTGTCTGCTTCCTATCTGGTCATCTCCTGTGATTTTTTTTATTATTATTTTAGTCCCTATATTTAGAACCAGAAGGCCTACATTGAAATCTTACCTATGGGACTTAGTAGCTGTGTGACTATGAGGAGATCACACAACTGCCATTCTGAACATGAATAGCCTCATATCTAGGCAGCTAGGTGAATAGAGTCCTGGGTCTGGAGTCAAGATATTATCATCATTCTAAGTTAAAAAATAACCTCAGTATGTGACCCTGGGGAAATCTTTTAACTCTATTTGATTCAGTTTTCTGATCTATAAAATGAGCTGTGGTAGAAAATAGCAAACTATTAAAGTATCTTTGCCAAGAAAACCCCAAATAAGGTCAAAAAGAGTTGGACATGACTGAAACACCTGAACAACAACAAAAATACTCATGAATAAGAGAAAATGAAAATAAGAATTCTATGCAGTAACTCACAATGTTTTTGTCAGGAAAGTTATTCAAAACCTGAAAAATTGTCAGTGGAGAAGAGCTCTTCTTCTGCTTGAAACAGGAGCACTGTTTCCTAGAAGCCAGAACTTGATTTGATGCTGCTGAGGTGGCCTGTGCTATCAGTTACCTGCATTCTCTTAGCATCATTTACAGACACTAGAAATCAGGAAATATTCTTTTGAATTGCCAGTGCCATGCCGTTTTGGAACTAGAAGAATCCACATACAATTTCTGTGGCACTCCAGAGTATTTGGTTCTTGAATATTGAAATGGCCTTATACTTGGCCCTTTTCAACAATGAGGTGATTTAAGGGAATACCAATAGGCTTTTGATAGAAAAAGCCATCTACATCCAAAGAGAGAATTATGGATTAAAGTATAGTATTTTTGCCTTTTGCTGCTGTTGTTTATTTTCTTCTGTTTTTTCCCTTTTGATTTGATATTTCTTGTATAACATGATGAGTATGGAAATATATTTAGAAGAATTGTACATGTTTAACTTACAGGGGGGGACAGGGAGGAGGAAAAAAGAAAAATTTGGAACACAAAGTTTTGCAAAATTGAATGTTGAAAACTATCTTTGCATATATTTGGAAAAATGAAAAGCATTAAAAAAAGAAATAAAACAATCTTATGACTTAAAAATAAACTGGCTATGTTTGGAAGCTATTCTTTATAAGATGTTGTGGCTTTCTACCTGTCTATAGTTGAGATGTTTCTGAAATATATGAGAACATCCTACAAAATACTCTCTAGTTCCAGGGAGGCAAATAGTGGCAGACTGGAACCTCTTATATGGCCTTCTCCACAGATCCTATAGTAAACTTTCATGAGATAAAGATCATCTGTTCTTCAGCTCAGCAAAGAGGGATAACAAAGCACAAGTGACTCACTCTTCTTTTCAACCCCACTGTGATGGGACCTACTGACTTAATAAGACACATCAATCCAGAGTTCACTAAGGAAGCAATTTCTAATTCTATTGGACATATACTAAATTTAGCAGCTCTGGGGCTTCAAAGTACATTTGTAGATTTTTCTTTGGTACTTGGGCATGAGAATTTTTAAGACTGTTAATAAGCCAGACATCAGCTCTAGTGAAGTGCTCATGTTATTTGTCTTTTGAGTGAAGTTGTACTATTCTAAAATGGAAGATGTGTTAAGTATAATTGTACAAAGCCCAATTTTTTAATGCTGACCATACAATTCTTTTAGTTACTGCATCAGAATTATATTCATTTAATGAAATAAAGTTGAAGAAAGGAAAGAACAAAGAAAATGAAGAAGGAAGAAAAGAACGAAATAAGGAACAAAGAGTAAGTTGTGTTATATGGTATATAGGATTGACCCTACCTTAGTTGTGGTGACAGCATAGTAGTGATTGAGCACCTGTATGATCTATACTCTGTTTTAGAAACGTATCATTGTCTATTTCACTAATAGTGGTCAGGTACTAAAAGACTGATCCATAAGGCATTAATTTATAAACTAGAAGACCAATTTATTAATATATAATGGGAGGTTTATTTGGCTTCAGAACCAGTAATGGTTATTTTTACAGAGTACTTTTAAATGAGTCAATTCAGAGAATCTACAAATAATTTAAAATTATGAATGCTAAATTATGATATTTTGACTCAATATGATTGGACATCTACCCCAAGGAGATTAATGACAGAAGTATAGCTGCTGTCTTTGTAGGAGCAAATTGGAAATGAGATGGATATCTATTTATAGTGGAGTTGCTGAACACATTATGACATATGAATATAGCAGAATGTTACATTGAAGAAACAATCAATATGAAGGATTTAGAAAAACTCAGAAAGATTTGTAAGAACCAATATGATCAAAATAAGTAGAACCAAGAAATGCTATGCACAATGACCATGACACTGTGAATGAAAACAACTTTAAAAAACACTGGGCTGAGAACAATGACAATCTTAATTGTGACTCCAGAGGTCTGTTAATGAAGTATATCTCTTTTCTTTCAGCCAGAATATGGAGGAAACAAGCGTGGAATGAGGTCTATAATATCCAGAAAGCCAACATGTCAGTAGTTTTGCTTAACGATAATATTATAACAATATTTAACATTTATATGGTGCTTCAAAATTTGCAAATCATTTATATACATTATCTCATGTGAGCCCTATTATCTTCAATTTATAGGTGAAGAAACTGAGACATCATGAATTTAAGAGACATAGCTAAGAATATTTCAGACAGGATCTGAATCCAGATTTCTTAATACCAAGTCCAGTACAAAACTTATTATGCCCCTTTATTTTGTTGTAAAGAAGGGTGTTATTGGATAGCAATTTTAAAAAGCATTAATAAAACATTAAAAAGAGAAAACCGTGAAATAGTGAGTAAATGTGTGCTGTTGTTATTGTGTTATAAATGAAAAGTCCTCTCCCCACTGAAGCAGGATGTGATAAATACAGAGATGAAAAGATCAAGTAGATTCATAAATAAGGATAGATTAGCAAATATTATTAATTATAAAATATTCAAATTAAATTTATGTTATCTATAAATTTATATATAAAAATATTATTTGTTAGTCCAAAGAGAGACACTATGACTGAGTAGATAGAGAGATTTGATCTTTGGCAAGTCAAGAGGATTTAGATTCAAGTCTCTCCTTTACCACAAATTAACTGTAACCCTGGGCAAGATTTGTGTCTACCGTGCCACAGATAAATTTTTAAAAGTATGAGTTGTATAGGGGGTTTATATATATATATATATATATATATATATATATATATGTAGAGGGAGTTCCTCAATGAGAGTTCCCTTGCAATTGCATGTTCACAGCACCATTCTTTTTTTTTTTTTTTTTTTTTTTTGGTCAGCCACTAGACTTTCCAAATAAGCCACAAAAGGAGATGCTCAAGAAAAATTGTCACTGAGATCTGTGTTCTTTGAGACTAGGTGACCTCATCTTCATTCCCATTGTTTTTTTTTTTTTCCCCTGCTTCTGGGATTACCAGGCTTACCCTCTTTTTATATCTTACTATGTGAATTATAATCAATATTACCATTGGTTGTGCAAAGGACAGTCAATAAACTAACCAATTGTTCTGGTCATGTTCCCAGATTTGTTTGTTGTAAGGTAAGTATTATTATTACCCCCACTTTATAATTGAGATAACAGAGGCAAACAGAAATTAAGTAATTTATCATGGTCACATAGCTGAAGATGGATTTGAATTCAGCTCTAACTATTCCATTTACTGGTCTACCTAATTGCCTTTACAGAAAAGGAAAATGGAGTATCTTTGACTCCATTTTTAATTAGCATGATGTTGTGGAAAAGATTTAGAATTTAGAATAATAGAATAATAGGAAGTGGGTTCAAACTTTGTTTCTGTCACTTTTTATGGCTTGAAGCTATTGACTGCCCTTTCTGGAGCTTGGATTTTTTCTACTATTAACAAAAAGGGTGTTTGGTCTAGAATCATGGTATTGTGGAAAGACATAAGTTTAAATCTAGATTCAGCCACATGTGTGGCCTTAAACAAATCACATTTCTCTAGGTTTCAGTTTTCTAATTTGTAAAAATTAAGGGGTTGAACTAGATACTTTTTGGAAGCACTCTTCTCCCTGTAAATCTATGTATTAGATGATCTTTGGGAATCCTCTCCTGCTCTAAATCTCCTTACCTTCTCTGAGATTTGTGTTCTGTTTTTACTGTCTCTTGTCTAGTTTCTTAGCCACATTTCTAATTTTCATGTTAACAATGATTTCTGCTTCCTTAACTTGTTTTTTGACTTTCTAATTCACCCTGACTTTGATTTGTTTATGCTCTATCAGTCTGGTTACTGACCATCCCTCCTCTCCACTCCTGCTCCTCCAATATTTCTGATTTTTCAGTTCTGAGCCCTCATGCCATCCTTATGGCCCTTGTCCTGGTCCTGGCTTATAATTAATTAACTCTGCACATTAAATGGTCCCTTACACAATCTGAACGTCTATCATAGTTCTCCAAATACCTATGTTGCAGTTGGAGAATGATTTGAGTCCAGTGTCCTTACTGAAGCCCAGTAAATGCTTCATTTCCAAGGCTTGACAAATAGCTTTAGGATAGCCAGCTCAGAAGAACCTCAACATTTTTTGTATGATAACAACAAAAACAACAATAACAAATAGACATTATATAGTGTTAGAGCCAAGGCCTTAAATTATTATCTCATTTCATCCACACAGCAAGCCTGGAGGTAGATTCCCATTTGAACTAAACAAAAACAATCTGAATTACACATTTTAAGGGAGGAACTTGGTTTTCCTGTTTTTGTTTTTATTCATTCATTCATTCATTTTTATTTTATTTTAGTTTTCATCAAAAATCCAGGGAAATTCAAAACATTTTTTTTCTTTTTTAGCTTATGAAGAAGTACAATTCTCTTTACTTGTATTGTACTTATATGTGACCCTTCTATATATCTTAGTACCAGATATCACAATCTGTTCTACACACTTGGAACACATCTCAAGTCTGTAGCACTCATCTGAATAAATATTGAATAAGATTTTTTTATCAGTGAGCTTAATTTGGGTAATCCTGATTACCAGTTTTTCTATAAAAAGGATTTTAGTTGTTCAGATTTTTTTTTCCTAGTGTCTGATTCTTTGTGACCTTATTGATTTTTTGTTTGTTTGTTTTTATTCAACGATACTAGAGTAACTTGCCATTTGTTTCTCTAATACAGATGAGGAAACTGAAATAAGAAGGGGAAAGTGACTCATCCAAGAAAATGTCTAAGGCCAGATTTGAATTTAGGTCCTCCAGGATTCTATGACTAATATCCAATAAGCCATCTAAATTGCCTTTTCCACAAACTATCAGGTGATAGATTTCATACTACAAATATATACTTCAGAATATCCCTAAGTATTAAAAATTCCTGTCCTGGAACTGGAATATTAACCCAAACAAAATTTTTGTCTCTAACTGCTTTTTTTTTTTTTGAAGCTGGGGTTAAGTGACTTGCCCAGGGTCACACAGCTAGGAAGTGTTAAGTGTCTGAGATCACATTTGAACTCAGGTCCTCCTGAATTCAAGGCTGGTGCTCTATCCACTGCGCCACCTAGCTGCCCCCCTAAGGACAATATTTTAAATATTGTCCATACTCATAAGTGTCAGATTTAGGCAAATAAAAATCCTTCAAAATACATAGTAGAAGGAGGAGGAGGAGCAGCAGCAGTAGAAGTAGGAGAAAGAAGAGGAGGAGAAAGAAGAAGGAAAGAAGGAAAAGCAGCAGCAGCAGCTAGCATTTATATAGTAGAAGAAATCAAAATCTTATGAGAACAGGATGAAGTACTTATCATTTCCATCATTCTATCTGCTACTGGAGTTATTCCAAAGATAGTTTCCAGTGACCTACAGAAGATGAATTGAAATTCAGATGAAAAAGCAGACATTTTATCCACCCAAGCAGTAATCTGAAAAACAGTACAAAATATAAACAATGTTTATCCATCCCAGGACAATTTCTATCTACACTCCATGTAAGTGAGATGAAAAGAACAATACAAAGCAATAATACTTTCTCCTTATTTCTAATTGAGGTCTGGAGTCCTATGTAAGGTGCTAAAATGCTTTTGGACATCAAGTTGCTTGATCATGAGGATTCAATTAGGAGCAATGATTGGAAATTAGAAAGATTTCAGTAGACTCTCAGTAACTTCCTAACAATTAAAGCTATACCAAAGTAGCATGTGAAGTGCCTCTAGAGGAACTGTGTTCTCCCTCATTGGAGGTCTTTAAAATGGAAATAAAAGAAAACTTGAGGATATCATAGAGGGAATTCTCAGGAAGCTACGGGTTGAATTAAATATCTTTGAGGTCTCATACAAGTCTGAGAATCTGTACAATATTCAGTTTTGTGAAGTGTGTCAGAAAGAGAAGGGAGCTGGGGAAAAAGAAGATCAAAATGTGTTTGAAGTAGTATTTGCTGAGAAACAGCCATGCTATTCTGGAATGAATTATGGAGTTCATTAGCTCTGTGGATCTGGATTCCAGGTGAAAATCTTCTCTGCTTATACAGGGCTATATCTACAAGCTATCTGGCTATGATCAAATTATATTTCCTCTCTGGGCCTAAGGAGCCTTTCATTTGTAGCATCCAATGATTCCTCACTTCTGCCTTCTAGAATCTGTAGTCACTGTCTAAGCACAACTGAGCTATTATCTTATTCACAAGGCTTTTTGTTAATACTCTCACTGACCCAAGTGTCTTTTAATTTACTCTTAAATAATAATAAAAATACTAGCATTTATGTAGCATTTTAAGCTTTGCAAATATCCTTTAGGTTTACAAATATCCTTATTTTATTGTCACAACAATATTCAGATGTAGCTGTTAATTGTTATTCCCATTTCATGGATGATGAAATTGAGGTAGACAAGAGTTAAGTGACTTGCCAAACAGTTGGAAAACTAGTAAATATCTGAGAAAGAATTTGAGCTCAGGTGTTTTTGATTCCAGATTCAGGACTCCAGCATTGCACCACCTCTCTATCTTTGTCTGTTATTGAGAATATTATTGCATATGTATACATCTCTTGCCCCCTCTTTCTCGAGACATATGTATACATATACATGACATATATGTATATTTACAGAAAATGTGTTGAAATTTGGTCCTTTTATTCAGAAATATGTACATATAATAATGGGAGAAGAGAAGAAGAATGAAGGAGGAGGAAGAGGAAGAGCAGGATCAGGAAGAGGAGGAAGAAGAAGGAGGATAAGAAGAAAGAGGAGGAGCAGAATGAGGAGGAAGAGGAGGGGTAACAGGAAAGAGAAGGAGATAGAGAGAGAGAGAGAGAGGGAGAGGGAGAGAAGGAGAGACAGATGGACAGAAAGAGAATGGAGTGAATGAAGTGCTATAACTGTTGTATCTGGATTCAGGAAGACTTGCATTCAAATCCTGCCACAGGTGTTTACAGATACATAAATTAAATTCGCTCAGGGACATACATATATATTGCTATACATGTATATATCATATACATATCAAGAGAGATCTGTATACTTATACATTATGTACATATATGTATATATACATGATAAAATTAATGTTTGCACATTCTTTGTCCCAGTACAATTTCATTCTTGTCTTTTTTTTTCCCCCCTGAGGCTGGGGTTAAGTGACTTGCCCAGGGTCACACAGCTAGTAAGTGTTAAGTGTCTGAGACCCAGATTTGAACTCTGGTCCTCCTGAATTCAAGGCTGGTGCTCTATCCACTGCACCACCTAGCTGCCCCCCATTCTTGTCTTAATATCTTTAGTATCTAGCTATTGCCTGGCACAAAGTAGGTATTCCATAAGATTTGTTGAAGTGACTGAATTCTGGTGCACAGAATGTGCATCGATATCCATTCTAAAGATCCTGTCAGTGAATCTGGGGCATCTGTAACAGCAGCCTGTCAAATGTATGAGCTTTAGCCTGGTACATAAGCATACAAACCCGGTGCTGGCTGGAGCAAAGTGGCTACTTGTGTAGCACTGTGATGTTTGTGGTGGAAACAAGAGTGCTATTCTCACCACCGCTGACCAATCCAGATAACACCAGGGATGGGGACTTCTGTTTTATCTATTTGCTTTTTCTAGATGCCTCCTGCCTAATCTCATTTTCACATCCTAGGCAGCTCCAAACAAAACCCTAGGAAATAATTGTTTCTTTGGCAGGAGGCGAGCTGAAAGGTCTGGTGGAGTTTATTCATTTCCAGTTTTTCAGATACTGGGATCTTCCTTTCCTCTCCCTTCTCTGCCCCAGCAGAATCTGAGTATCCCTCAGACATTTGTGACCATTACTAGGGAGGAAGTTGTGAGGATGCAGTGTCTGTGCATGGACACATGCATTGTCATGTTGCAAAGGGGAAGGATGCATTTCTTCAATATTCTGGCCCTCTTTGTGTCCCCACAGTGCCTGGCTCACAGTATGTACCAACAGCAAGCCCATGGAAAACTGGAAGCTTGAAGACACAAGGGAACAAAAGCTTGGAGTTTCAGGCATGGGAACAACGATACCCTGCGCCCTTCCAAACTTAGGCACACAAATAACTGCCCTCTTACCAGCGAAGAGAAATTCCCCTTCAAAATGCTCGACTTAGCTGCTCCAAAGAACCAGACTGGAAACATTGGTGTCCCACTGACACCCAACAAGCCTGGGCATAACAAATTGCCTCATTTTGTGGGTCTGTCTTCATTGACTTTTCATCCTCCCTGGATGTGGGAGGAAAACACCCCTTTTCTGTCAGCAGGTTGATTTATTTTGGCCTCCCTTCTCTGTACAAATGGGGCCACCTTAGTTTGAGGCAGGATCAGGAGAGTATGTCATAATCTTCAGCTCCCTTTCAAATCTAGGAGAGTATTCTGTTTGCCTATGCCCAGGAAAGCCAGGCAAACTATACCTTCCCAGGCATGATTCTGATTTTCTACTGGTATGATATTTGTCACTTAGGGATAATAGCACAAGAACAACACCACACACACACACACACACACACACACACACACACACATGCACACGCATGCACACACACAGTAGACAGTGTCCTAGAAATGGTATCTTGAATCACCAACATGATATTGGGCTTTATTTCTATTGTTGTGGAGAAATATGGCCATAGATGTGTGCAGAAATCCTGGCACATTCTGGGAAAAGTTTTATAACTGTCTATCACAAAGACAGGAGTTCTTAGACTTCCAATGGCTCCATAAATTTCAGGGGTCCATGGATTTGGATTGAAAAATTATATGTTTCATTATCACTAGTTCTCTCTCTAATCCTATATATTTTATTCAATTAAAAAAAGTATTTTGAGAAGTATTTTACTTTAGCACCAGAATACCAAAGAAGTCTGTGACACAAAATGATGAAGATCCTCTGCTTGACAGGAGAAAGGTAAGGCATATCTGTGTCCACTGGGCTTTGTTGTCTCCCTCATTATATTGTGAGTTCTTTTAGGGCAGGGACTTCTTTTTGTATCCCTAGCACGGCACATTGTAAACATAGAGTTTAATTAATGCCTATTGATTAATAGCCAATGCCTTATGTCATCTCTTTCTTGCATCTCATGCAAGGTTTCTCCACTCTCTTTTAAGGTTGGATCTTGCTACCCCCAACCTCAGGGGCTTCCCCTTCCTTTTCCCCACCACTTTTTTTCTTTTCTATCTAGTTTTTCTCCATGTACTGAGAAGCAAGCTTCTCAGCTCTCTATCAGTGGCACACATTTGGATTATTTTTTTTCCCTTTTCCTGTTTCTGCCCATTCTGTTTGTGTGTGCTATGATTACTGTTGTTTCATCAAAGCCTTCCTGCCAAGCTGATCCTGCCTCCCACTGAGCACAACTGCTTCTCTTCCTTATTCTTTCCCACATGGCTCAGTGGTCTGGGGGAACCCTGGAAATAGAAGGGAATTTCCCCTTCTGATGCATCATTCCCATCCCACCAGCAAGCTGGGTCTCCTCTTCAGTCTCACAATGACACAGCACTGCTACTGTCTGCTAGAACTATTCAAAAGGCTCTAATTATTTGATCTAGCTCTACTCCTGCTCTAATTCAATTTGAAACTCCATTACATAACTGTTCTTGGTCTCTCGTCGACCTTGATGTCAATGGGCGGTCAAGCTGTACCAGCTTGGAGAAGGGAGGAGGGCTCTCTGCTTGGCTCCTGTGATCCTTCTCACTTCAAGGCCAAGGTTCTGAGATGGAATGTGGCAGAGAAGGGCCAAACCATACCAGAAAATTCTTGGGCAGGGCGGAGAACAGGGAAAACTGATTTCTTGTCAGGCGGATGCTGTTGACATGCATTGAAATTGCGTGTTGCCTGGATGGTGACAATTACTCCTCCCTAAACCATGGCATGAACACAAATTCTCCATTTCCCGGCAAACTGCGGCAGAGGGGTGGTCCTCCTGAGCGAATCGTGAGTTCGCCCGGTCTCTCTGGGCAGGAGTTCTCTCAAGGGCAGGCTCTCAGTACATTTCCAGGGCTTCCTGGTTTCCTTCAGTTCAAAACATTGACAAGAATAGCTGTCTTTCTTGTACTTTGATACTCATCCTTCTGGTCCCAATAAAAAAATAAATTGCTGTTTACAAGAATGAAAGCAAACAAAAACAAAATCCAAAACTGAGCAAAATAGAATTCAGGAAAATCCTCTGGGCAAATAGTGGAGAGAGAGTATCTGTGGCAATGGAGGGGACATTTCAGAACTGGTGGAGAGGGAATTCATCTATCAGCCAAAGACTAGATGTTCATCAAGCACTCTTCTATCTCTTAGATTCCATGAATTCTCTTTATAAAGGACTCTGGTTTCCCACATAGGAGTTAATAACAACAATAAAAAAATAAACAAACAAACATCAATACTAGAGCCTTGGGTGTCAGAGTGGAAGAAGGCCTAGAGATATTTTTTAATAATTTACCAACTAAGTTACCTCTAACTGATGTAGCTTTGACCTTCAAATTTCCTGTCGTGCCATATTTTTTAAGTGATAGAGAAGAGTATTTTATTTTACCAAAATAAGAAAGAAAACATTGTACTAAAAACTCCATCAATTCTCCACTGACTCTGAAGGCTGGAAAGATTTCAGTTTATATACTTTCAGGAATGGGCACTTAGGCTAGTAGACATGTTTTTGACACTGTGAATCTTTTATTTCCTATCTAGAGGTGCAAGTCCCTCCCTTTTTTCCCCAGTAATTGAGTATTTTTTTAAAAATAAATGTTTATTGATGTATTTAGGTGGCAGTGGTTTTAGTAACTGAGCATTACAGAAATTACAGAATGTGAATCTCCATCCTTCATTCTGTGAGCCTGCCCCCAAGGAGCTTACATTCTTTTCAGGGAAGGTAACTAGAATAGGGGAAGGGGGTGATGTCCAGATAGCTTCTGTTCAAATCTAAAGCCTCCATCCCAAATTATATTCTTTGATGTTGGTCCCAGCCTCCCATTTCTTAGATTTCAATTTTCAAATTTGTTTCATTTCTCCAATTCAATTTTCATAACTCTTTGGAAACTAAATCCCCATCTAATTCTCACACCTACAACTGTTAACATCTATCATCATTCTTAATAGTCCAGTACATTGAGTATCTCAGTGAATAGAGTGTCAGACCCTAGAGTCAGGAAAAGTTGGGTTCAAATGTGACCTCAGACACTTACTAGCTGGGTAATCCTGAACAAATCACTCCACTCTGACTTAGTTTTCTCATCTGTAAAATGAGCTGGAGAAGGAAGTGGGAGTATCCATGCCAAAAAACAAAACAAAAACAAAAACAAAAACTTCAAATAGAGTCATAAGGAGTTGGACACAAATAAAATGATTGAACAACAATATCACAGTATCAATTCAAGAAAAAATTGTTCTCTGGGTGATTGCTGTGAAATTTGATAGGCCTTCAGTATGTAAGTGTTATAGTTTACCTGAAGGACCAAGGGGATGATACCTGAAGGAAATAGAGTCTTTAAATTTTATATAACAGTCATTCTTGATTTCTATATTTACACTTTAGGCTAGAAGGTATATATAATAAATTGTCCTCTTCAAACTTGCTAATTAAGTAGCTTCAAATAGAACACTCTCTTCATCTCCTTTATAAGACACCATTTGAAATGTTTTGTATTCCAGTGCACTAAACTAAAATTCTCTATGTATCATTCTTTATGGCATAGTAGAAGAATATAGACCTAGACTCAGTAATTAATACTAAGGGTGGGGGAGATGTACTTTTGCATTGTTAACTGGAAAATTCATTTAAGTTCTTAAAATGAGGTTGAGTATAGTAAAATGAGTAAAACTGGCCATAAGTAATGAATACTTGAGTTCCTCTTTCTATACATTCATGTGACCCTGGTTAAGTTGAAAAATACTTCAATAATGTAGGTATCTCTCTAAGACTATAGAAATTAGAGAAAGTTCAACAGTCTTTAGTGGAGGGAATTTCTTTACTAAGAGTTTATGACCCAATAAAGGGATCCATAATTTTTTTTCTCTCTTATTAAAAATAAGATATGCTTTTGTTGGAGAGAGTTGGGAAGACCATTTAGTTCCAAGAGAAAAAAAAAAGAGAAAAATAAAGCAGGAAAGGTCAGAAAAACAATAGAATGAATCAGAAGAAAGAATAGAGGATTAATCTGGGACTCAGGAGAAAGAGGATCCAGGACCTGTTTGAGCTGATATTACATTAGGAGCTTTTCTACTGAGCCTTTGGGTAGTTTTGGGTACCAAAATCTCTGGGTTGAAGCCCCAAAACATGGAAACTCTTATTAGACTATATCTTAAAAAGTGGGTGGCAAAGTGAATATTGTAATAAAACTAGAGATAGAAGTCCTAAATTTAAATGCCACATTGGATACTTATTATTTGTTAGTTATTTTCATGTCATGTCAATTAAGCTTTATGAGCTTCTGTTTCCTCATATGTAAAATAGAGATAATAACTCCTATGTTATATATCATAGGGTAGTTATAAACATCAAAAGAGGTAATAAGTATAAAACGCTTTGTGAACCTCAGGGATATATATATATATATATATATATATATATATATATATATATACATATATATATATACATACATATATATTTACATATATTACAACACAAATATATAATTAATATTATTGTTATTATCATTGGATAAAAATTTGAGTGAAGTTCCTTCTAGTTCTAAATTGTATCATTCTAAAATACAAAAATTACTGGAAAAGGAAAAGAAAAACTTGCTCTGACAAAGATCAATGAATAAAATGAAACAGATATTAATTTACATTTAAACTTTTCAGACATGAAACTCTCACAAGTGTCTCACAAGTGTATGCATTTTCTACATATTGGTGTGTGTGTGTGTGTGTGTGTGTGTGTGTGTGTGTGTATAAGATGATTGAAGCCCACAAACTACCTATTCATCAATTAGGCATAGCTAGTGGATTGCTTACTTTAATGAACTATTGTGTTAATAATTGGGCATTCTTAGGATATAAAAACTTACACTGATAATTCGGTTTGTCTCCTATCTCAGCTATCTATATATTGGAACAATCCATGATTTGCATAATTCTTACCTATGCCTCTCTATGAATCTCTCATAGGCTTTCTTATTTAAAAATTATTTTAAATAATATTGTATTTTTCTATTACATGTAAAGATAGTTTTCCACTTTAATTTTTATAAGATTTTTGAGCCCTATATCTTTTCTCTCCTTCCCTCTCCTTCCTTCTCCCAAGACAGAAATATGATATAGATTGTACTTGTACATTCATATTAAATATATTTCTACATTAATCATGGTGTGAAAGAAAAATCAAAACAGAAGGGAAAAATCATGAGAAAGAAAAAAAAAAAAAGCAAAAATGCTATGCTTTGATCTACATTTAGAATCCATAGTCCTTTCTCTGAATATGGATAGCATTTTCCATCATGGATATTTTGGAATTGTTTTTTATTATTGCATTACTAAGACTATTATAGTTGATCATCACACAATCTTGTTAGTGTGTATAATGTTTTCCTGGTTCTGTTCAATTCATCCAACATCAGTTCATGTAAGTCTTTCCAAGTTTTTCTGAAATCCACTTGCTCTTCATTTCTTATAGTACAATAGTATCCCA
Organism: Sminthopsis crassicaudata; assembly: GCF_048593235.1. NCBI lineage: Eukaryota > Metazoa > Chordata > Mammalia > Dasyuromorphia > Dasyuridae > Sminthopsis > Sminthopsis crassicaudata. The sequence continues at coordinate 588,120,403 of NC_133617.1, forward strand.
TTACATTCATATACTACAACTTTGTTCATCCATTCCCCAATTGATAAGCATCCCCTCAAATTCTAATTCTTTGCCATCCTAAAAAGAATTGTGATAAAAACTTTTGTAGATGTGGATCTTTTTCTCTTTTTTATGTTCTCTTTGGGATGTAGACTTAGTATGGTATTGCTGAATCAAAGAGTAGGCACACTTTAATTGCCTTTTGGGCATAGTTCCAAATTTCTCCCAGAATGGTTGGATAAATTTACAACTCTATCAACAATGCATTAGTATCCCAATTTTCCCACATCCTCTCCAATATTTATCATTTTCTTTTTCTGTCATATAAGTCAATCTGATAGTTGTGAAGTGGTACCTCAGAGTTTTTCAATTTGCATTTCTCCAATCAATAGTGATTTAAAGTATTTTTTAATATGCCTATAAATAGCTTTAATTTTTCCATCTAAAAACTGCCCATTCATAGCCTTTCATCATTTATCCAATTGGGGAATAACTTGTATTATTATAAATTTAACTCAAATGTCTATATATTTTAGAAATGAGGCTTTTATTAGAAACACTGGCAGTAAAAATTGTTTCCCAAATTTCTGCCTTCCTTTTAATCTTAATTGCATTAACTTTGTGCAAAAGCTTTTTAATTTAATGTACTCAAAATTACTTATTTTGTCTTTCATAATGTTCTCTATATCTTGTTTGGTCTTTATAGACCAAACTATTTTTCACTTTCCTAATTTGGTTATTATCCTTTATGTTTAAATCAGGCACCAATTTTGACCTTATTTTGGCACATATGGTATGAAATGTTGGTCTATGCCCAGTTTCTGCCATATTATTTTCCAGTTTTTCCAACAGTTTTTTGTAAAATAGTGACTTTTTATCCCCAAAGGAAAAGTGTTGGGCTTTATCAAACAATAGGTTACTATAGTTATTGACTTCTGTGTCTTGTGTACCTTAATTATTCCACTGATCCACCACTCTATTTCTTATCCAGTACCAAATAGTTTTGATGATTGTTTCTTTATGATATAGTGTTAGATCTGGTACAGCTAGGCTACCTTTCTTTGCATCTTTTTCCATTAATTTCCTTGATATTCTTGACCTTTTGTTATTCTAGAAATTTTAAAATTATAATTTTAATTAATTTAATTTTAAAATTAAAATAAAAAATAAGATAAATAAAAATTCTAAATTTTAAAATCAAATTTTCTAGTTGTATAAAATAAATTTTTAGTATGACACTGAATAAATAAATTAATTTAGTAGAATTACCTCTGCCTACTCCTGAACAATTGATATTTTCCTAATTGTTCAGATCTGATTTTGTGTGAAGTTTCTTTGTGTTTTATAATTGTGTTCATATAGTTCCTAGGTTTGTCTTAGTGGGTAGATTCCTAAATATTTTATATTACCTACAATAATTTTAAATGTAATTTCTCATTTTCTCTTGCTGCTGGACTCTGTTAGTAATATAAAGAAATGCCAATGATTTATGTCAGTTTATTATGTATCCTTTGTTAATGTTGTTAATTATTTAAAGTAGCTTTTTAGTTGATTCTTTAGGATTCTCTAAGTATGCCATCATTTCACCTGCAAAGATTTTATTTCCTTACTATCTATTCTAATTATTTTCATTTCTTTTTCTTCTCTTATTGCTAAAGCTAACATTTCTTGTATAATATTCAATAATAATGGTGATAATGGGTATCCTTATTTAACCCATGATCTTATTGGAAAAGCTTCTAGGTAACCTACATTAAATATAATGCTTGCTGATGCTTCTGGACAGATACTATTTATCATTTTAAGGAAAACTCCATTTATCTCCATACTTTCTAATGCTAAAAAGGAATGGGTGCTGTATTTTGTCAAAAGCTTGTTTTGCATTTATTGAGTTAGTCATGTGATTTCTGTTAATTTTCCATTATGCTGATAGTTTTCCTAATACTGAACCAGCCCTGCATATCTGGTTTAAATCTCATGTGGTCACAGTGTATTATCCTGGTGATACATTGCTGTAATCTTTTTGTTAATATTTTATTGAAAAATATTTACTTCAATATTGATTAGGAAAATTGGTCTGTAATTTTCTTATTCTGTCTTGGCTCTTCCTTGTTTAGCTAATAGCATCATCATATTGGAGTCATAAAAAGAATTTTCTTGTTCACCCATTTCCCCAAATAGTTTATGTAGCATTGGAAATAATTGTTCTTTAAATGTTTAATACAATCCACTTGTAAACCCATATGGTCCTGGAGATTTTTTTTTCTTAAAAAGTTCTTTTTTTCTCTTTAATAGTATTTTATTTTTTTCAAATACATGCAAAGATAATTTTCAACATTCCTCTTTGCAAAACCTTGCATTCCAATTTTTTCTTCTCTCTTCCCAAAGAGATAAACTGACAGAGGTTAAATATGTACATTCTTTTGGTTTTTTTTAATTATAGCTTTTTATTTTCAAAATATGTACATGGATAATTTTTTATATTCACAACTATAAAGCCCTATGTTCTATTTTTTCCCCTTTCTTCACCCTTTCCTCCAGTTGGCAAATAATCCAATATATGTTAAACATGTGCAATTTTTTATACATATTTCCACAAATATCTTTCTGCACAAGAAAAATCAGATCTAAAAGAAAAAAAAAAGGAGAAAGAAAACAAAATGCAAGCAAACACCAGCAGAAAGAGTGAAAATATTATACACTCACATTCAGTTTCCATTGTCCTCTCTCTGGATGTAGATAGTTTTCTTCATCAGAAGACCATTGGAACTGGTCTGAATTACCTCATTGTTGATGAGAGCCATGTCCATCAGAATTGATCATCATATAATCTTGCTGTTGCTATATATACAATGATCTCATGGTCTGCTCATTTCACTTAGCATCAGTTCATGTAAGTCTCTTCAGGCCTCTCTGAAATAATCCTGCTGATCATTTCTTATTTTTTATTCAATTCTTATATAGAATTATAGAATAATATTCCATAACATTCATATACCATAACCTGTTCAGCCATTCTCCAATTGATGGGCATCTACTCAGTTTCCAATTTCTTGCCACTACAAAAACTGCCACAAACATTTTTGCACATGTGAGTTCCTTTCCCTCCTTTATGATCTCCTTAGAATACAAGCCCAGTATAAATACTGCTGGATAAAAGTGCATGCACAGTTTGATAGTCTTTTGAGAATAGTTCCAAATTGTTCTCCTGAATGGTTGAATCTCTTCACAATTCCACCAACAATGTATTAGTGTCCTAATTTTCCCATATCCCCTCCAACATTTGTCATCTTTTCCTGTCATCTTAGCCAATCTGAAAGGTGTTGGTGGTACCTCAGAGTTGTCTTAATTTGCATTTCTCTGATCAATAATGATTTAGAACATCTTTTTATAAGACTACAAATGGTTTTAATTTCTTCATCTAAAAATTTCCTATTCATATCCTTTGACCATTTATCAATTGGAAAATGGCTTGAATTTTTATAAATTTGAGTTAATTCTCTAAATATTTTAGGAATGAGGCCTTTATCAAAACATTTGAATATAAATCCCCTCCCAGTTTATTGCTTCCCTTCTAATTGTGTCTGCATTGGTTTTGTTTGTACAATTTTTTTTTTGACTCAATATAATCAAAATTATTAAATTAAATCAAAATCCATTTTGCATTCAATAATGTACTGAAGTTCTTCTTTGGCCACAAATTTCTATTTTTTTTTTTTTTCACAAATCTGAGAGGTAAACTATCCTTTTTTCTTCTAATTTGCTTATAATATTACTCTTTATTTCTAAATCATGAATCCATTTTGATTTTATCTTGGTATAGGGTGTTAGGTTTGGGTCAATGTTTAGTTTCTGCCATACTAGTTTCCCAATTTTCTGAGCAATTTTTGTCAAATAATGAGTTCTTATACCCAAAGCTGGATTCTTTGGGTTTACCAAACATTAGATTACTATAGTCATTGATTATTTTATCCTGTTTAGCTTAACCTATTCTACTGATTGATTACTCTATTTCTTAGCCAGTACCAAAGAATTTTGATGACTGCTGCTTTATAATGTAGTTTTAGATCTGGTACATCTAGGCCACCTCCATTTGCATTTTGTTTCATTAATTCCTTAGGTAGTTCTTTACTTTTTTTTTTTTTTTTTCTAAAATGGGGTTATTTAAATATTTTATATTCCTCCTCAATAAATCTGGATAAATTTTATATTTTTGTAACTATTCATACATTTACCTTAGGTTTTTAGATTTATTGGCATACATACAAAATAGTTTCTAATTTGTGTTTTAATTTCATCTTCATTAGTAGTGAATTCACCCTTTAACTTTTTGACATTGGATATTTGTTTTTCTTTAAAAAAAATCTAACTAACTAAAGTTTTATCTATTTTATTTTTTTTAATGAACCAGCACTTACTTTATTTATTAGTTCAATAGTTTTCTTACTTTCAATTTTATTAATATCTCCTTGGATTTTCAGAATTTCTAATTTGGTATTTAATCAGGGATTTTAAACATGTTCTTTTTTAGTTGCACATCCAGACAGTTTTTCCTAAGAATTGCTTTGGCTGCGTCTCATGAGTTTTGGTGGGTTTTCTTGTTATTGTCATTCTCTTTGATGAAATTATTATTTCTATGATTTATTGTTTGGTCCACTCATTCTTTAGTATTCAATTGCTTAGTTTCCAATAAATTTTTAGCTTTTCTTTTCATGGTCCTTTATCACACATACTTTTTTTATTATATCATGATCTGAAAAGCATGCATTTAATATTTCTACTTTTCTGAATTTGATTGTGAGGTTTTTATGCCCTATATATTGTTTGGTCTATTTTTGTGGAGATGCTATGCATATATGTACATTTCTTTTATCCCCATTCAATTTTCTCCAAAAATCCATCATATCTAACTTTTCTAAAATTCTCTTTACCTCCTTAATTTCTTTCTTGTTTATTTTGTGATTAGATTTATCTTATTATGAGAGACAGATATTAACATCCTCCTACTAGTATAGATTTGCTCTCTATTTTTTCTTGTAACTTAACTTCTCCTCTAAGAATTTAGATACTATGCCACTTGGTGCATCTATATTTAGTATTGATATTACTTCCTTTTCTATGGTACTTTTAGCAAGATGTAGTTTCCTATTTCATCTCTTTTAATTAGAAGTACTTTTGTTTTGTCTGAGATCATAATTGCTACCCCAATTTTTTTTTAATTTCAGCTGAAGTATAATAGATTTTGTGCTAGCCTTTTCCTTTTACTCTGTGTATGTCTTCAAATGTGTTTCTTGTAAATATATTGTAGGATTTTGATTTTTAATCTACTCTGTTACCCATTTCTATTTTATGGGAGAGTATATCCCATCCACATTCATGATTATAATAATCAATTGTGTATTTCCCTCCATCCTATTTTCTTCCCTTTTTATACTCCCCCCCTTTCTCACACTATCCTTTCAGTCTTTTGCTCACTGGTGTTTTCCTTCTCTCTGCTACCTCCCTCAATCTATCCTCTCTTTTATACTCTCCCTCCCTTTTGTTTCCCCATTCCTTTACTACTACTGCCCTCCCTTCTAATCACTCCTGTCCTTTTCTTCCCCCTTTCTCATCCCTCTAGGATAAAATAAATATCCATATCCAACTGAGTGCCTATGTTATTCCTTTTTGTGCCAATGTGTATGAGATTTTTTTCTTCCTTTTTTCCCTCTAATGTAAAGGTCTTTTTTTTTTTTGCCTCTTCATGTGATACAATTTATGCCAGTTTGCCTCCCTTTTTTTTAAGTACAATTATTTTTTCACCCTCTAATTTCTTTTTTATGTCATCACATAACAGTCAAGTCACCCATACTTTCGGTCTGTGTATACCCCTTCTAACTGCCATAATAAAGATATAATTCTCAAGAGTTACAAGTATCATCTTCCCATGTAGGGTTGTAAACAGTTTAACCTCTAAATAATGCTTTTTTTTTTCTTTCCTGTTTATCTTTCTATGCTTCTCTTGAGCCCTGTATTTGAAATTTTCTGCTCAGCTCTGGTCTTTTCATCAGAAATAATTGAAAGTGCACAATTTCATTGAATGCCCAATTTTTTTTTTTTCCTGAATGCACAATTTAGCTGGGTAACTGATTCTTGTTTGTATGAAGCTCCTTTGTCTTCAGGCATATCATATGCCAGTTCCTCTGACCCTTTAATTTAGAAGCTGTTACGTTCAGGGTAATCTTGACTGTAGCTCCTTGATATTGTTTCTTTCTGATTGCTTGCACTATTTTCTCCTTGACGTGCTAATTCTGGAATTTGGATGTAATATTCCCTGGAGTGTTCACTTGCAGATCTCTTTTAGGAGATGATCATTTTTTATGATCATGGCTTTCAAGTAGTCCAATAATTCTTAAATTCTCTCTTCTGGATATATTTTCCAAGTTAGTTGTTTTAAAAATAGAATGAGGCATTTCATACATTCTTCTACTTTTTCATTCTTTTGATTTTGTTTGACTGATTCTTGGTGTCTCATAGAGTCAATACTTTCTGTTTATCCAATTCTAATTTTTAAAGAATTATTTTCTTCAATCATCTGTTGTACCTGCTTTCCCATTTGGATAATTCTACTTTTAAAGCAATTATTTTCTTCAGTGCATTTTTTTTTTTTTTTTGCCAAATTGCCAATTGTATTTTTTAAAGAATTTTTTTCTTCAGTCAATTTTTGTTCTTTCTTTTCCAAGCTGTTGATTCTGTCTTCCATCCCACTTATTTCTTTTTCAATTTTTTCCTTCTATTATCTTATTTAACTTTAAAAATCCTTTTTGAACTCTTTCAGGAAGACTTTTTGGGCTTGAGACCAATTCATATTCTCTTTTAAGGTTTTGCATGTTCTCTTCTAAATTGGCATTTTGATCTTTCCTGTTACTATAGTAGTTTTCTATGGTTGAGGTTCTTTTTTGTGTTCATTTGTTCTTTTTTATTTTATTTTTTGCCTATTTCTTAATTTTTAACATTGAGTTCTATTCTTAGTATATAGGGGGCTCTTTCCCAAGTTTTATGGGCTGAGGGCTGGGAGCAGGGGTGGGGTAGGTTGGTCACTGGCTTTGAGTGCTCTGTCCTCAGGGGCTGGCAGCTTGCTCACTACCCCAGTTCAACCTAATTACACCTATAGTTGCCTAGCTTCTGAGGCTGCAATTTGTCTTTTACACTGGAGCTGGAGACTCTACTACTAGTATCTTGTGCCACCAAACTAGGATAAAAGTAAAAAAGCCAGTATTTGAAACCAGATGCCATGATTCCAAGCTTTGTTCCCTTTCCACCTTAATACAAAGCCTTTCTAGGTAGAGCACTGAAGATGAAGTCAGAAAGAATTGATTTTATCTCAAACATTTATTAGGTCTGTGATCCTAAGCAAGTTGCCCAATCTTTCAGCATCCCCAAGAAACTTTCCAATATTGAGGTGCAGAACAGAAGATACATTAGTAGAAGAGTTTCTTTTCTGAAAATTCTTTGTATCAATGAAATTGCAGGTCCAGTCCAAATATGATATTGTAATCTGTATCTATATCTATATATTACATTTACATAAACAACTATATGTACAAGGCCACAAGCACAAAGATATATCTGCATATAATGCTAACGTTTCAGAATTTTTTTTCTATTTGTACTTATTATAGTAGAGAGACTAATTGGAGAATAAGGATATATTTAAAAGATTGTCTTTGATCTCAATGAATGCCTTGAGATCACTGAAACCACTTTAAAATTTTTTAGTAACAATTAATCCTACAATGGGAGATAATCTTGATTATTTCTGAAGACAACTAGTTCTGTTCCACTAAGCTAGAAAGGCTTAAAAGATGGACCCAACAATGGACTATGTGTATATTGTTTAAGGACAAGACTAAGTACAGAAAGGCTTGTATACATATACATACACATATATATTTACACATATATGCATATATGTGTGGATATATATATGCATATATATAAATATATGTGTGTATAGTTATGTAACACCATGTGTATGTATGTGTAGTTGTGGTTCAGTTGTTATGTCCAATTTTTTGTGACCCCATTTTTTGTGGCAAAGATACTAGAGTGGCTTGTCTTTCATTCTCTAGTTTATTTTACACTTGAGGAAACTGAGGCAAACTGAGGCTAAGTGACTTGTCCAGGATCATATGGCTAAAAAGTTCTTGAGGTTGGATTTGAACTCATGCCCAGTGTTCTATCCATTGAATCACCAACTGCCATAAACCCATATGAATGGCACATACCTATACATATACACATATACATGTGTGTATGTATATATGTGAGTATAATCAAAATACACATACACACATATATACACAAAAATATGTATGTGTATGCTGTGTGTATATCACAAATTTATACATGTATAAACATACATACACATGTGTGGGCAGGCAGGTGGGGCAGTGATTAGAGTGCTGTGCCTGAAGTCAGAGTCATCATTATGAGTTCAAATCTGACCTCGGACACTTATTAGCTGTGTGATCGGGCACAAATAACTTAACTCTTTTTGCCTCAGTTTCCCCACCTGTAAATGAGCTAGAGAAGGAAATGGCAAGCCACTCCATTATGTCTGCCAAGAAAATCACAAATGGAGGTATGACGATTTAGACAACAAGTTTAGATACCAGGAAATATATTTTGAGTTTTGACAATTCTTAAATGTTGCGATTGGTGGAGGAAATAGCTACCTTGGTGAAGTCACAGTTCTTTCAAACTAACAAAGCATAAATGACTCAGCAAAAGAAATGCTGGATTTAGTGCTAGAAGATTTGGGTTCAAATCCTGGTATAGTTATTACTTGTGTAACACTGGGCAGGCTATTTTACTATTCCAGACTTCATTTTCTCCATTTCTAAAGTTATGGAGCTGGATTCCTTAATTAAGACAATTTGTGACATTCTTTACTATGTAATGACTTCTTCCCAAATTCCTCTCTGTTTCTCTGATTGCGCCAATTTCTCAAACTCTTATAATTTTCGCCTGTGCCAATTTACTCTCTATTTTGCATTCACATAGTACTTAACTGTATAAGCATTTATCAAATCTACATAATTTGCCAGACATTGTATTGTACCATACTAATGAGCAACAGATATGTTTTAACACTTGAAAATATTCATTTTCATGCTTAATTAGAAATTGTCTTTCACTATTGTCAGATGCAAAAGTCATAATTCTCTGACATGACTGCATGCTTCTGAAGTGGAAAGACTGACCTTGTCATTCACAAACATCAATTTTTATACTCCCCGCAGTATTTACTGTGTTACCAGGCAAATAGTAAGGTCTCCAATAAATATTTCCTGAATTTAGTCAACATTCAGATCTTATCAACAGACTATTTAGATGTAAATGAGGTCTAAAAATCAATACAATGTCTTTTCTAAATAAAAGCTACCTACCCCAAATGAATTAACTTGATGAGATTTTTTTACAAGACCCATTGTTTAAGTTGCCAGCATATTTGATACTAGCAACCACATTACAATTTGCCTGTAAATGAGTCCAGATGTCTTTATGCTCGGATTCTGAGGAGGTTGTAAGAAATAGCAAAACTTTGAAATCTCCAATAAGGATCTTTTCCATTTTTGTGGATTTCCCCAAGGTCCCTTCCCTCTCTAAGCTCACTCATTGCTGTCTTTGCTTTGCCTAACCATTTAACATCTACTTTCATCCCCATAAATGTTCCTTGTATTCTTAACTACAAAGGATATTCTATGGCCACTAATCATTTTTTTTTATTTATGAAAATGTCAGGTGGCTCAGCATGTTGTGTGATCAGAACAGCTCGATGTCCTTGATAGGGCTCCTCATGCATAGTCATAGAATGGGTGCTTTAAAAAGAGCCTTAGTCCAGGTCTCCACAGCCAGATCTTCCTTAATTGTCCAGTTCTCCAAATCGGTCCCTTCTGAATGCATTCTCCTCATTGCTGAGACAAAAAAAAAAATGTGCTTCAACATCATACTGGGCATAAGAATATAAGCAGATAGGATATAATGAATTTCCTCAATTTTGTCTTGGCAGTAGAAATATTTTTTCTGGACTCCACCTTTTAAAAATAAAGATAATATTAAAAAAAGTCTTCTAGTAACACTGAAATCCTGTTTTTCATTAGTTAATTCTTATGGTTTGCACATCATTTGCCTTGTATAGAATGAGAAAGGGTGACTTTCCATTATTATTATTATTATTATTATTTTATTGTAATCTAAAACTGAAATTGTAACCAAGAATACCTTTTATTCCTATCCCCCATTGTCTTAGAAGCACATTCCTCCCTTATTACTACCCTCTTTGAACCATCTTTAAAGTCTTCTATTTGGAATTTTCTTAAGTCCTCCTCACCCCCCCCCCCTTTTTTTTTTCCCTATCAACTTTTGTTGTTGTTTGTCCTTAGAAGATCATGATGTCAGGGAGGTGATACCATGACATGCAAGTGAATTGAATTTAAATGCAGGAGGGCTGTGCAAGGTCACCTTCCTTACTTTGTGGATCCAGTGACCAGGTACAGTTAAGAATGACCCTTTGATGAAGTGGGAGACCTTGGACTTTTTAAGGAGGGCTTTAGCAAGACTCAGTTTGAGTGAGATCACAACCACAGAAAATAATAAAGAGCAAGAGAAAAGGTGATCTATGATCAGCAACAGTCTACCTTACAATGAATCATCACTGACAAGAATCACCTTTGACTATTTTGCATAAAGTTTCACAGAGATAAGAAATCATAACAAAAGACATTTAATATGTTCAGCCTCCTTATCAATCCTCTTGAAAAAAAAAAGTTTGAGTCTTCTCCCTTGCTCAATGTTGCTTCTTTTATCCTCCCAGAGAGTGGACTAACTCAGGGGCTTCTGGGAAAAAATACTTCAACCAATGAACTTGCTCCTCTTAAGCATCTAAGCTCCTCCCCAGAAGTTCAAAGGGGTAAAAACTCCCTTTAAAGGCCAGAACTAGAGAATTGTTAAGTACCGACTTAGCACTTAGTAAGAACCTAATATCTCATTATCTCATTAGCACTTAGTAAGAACCTAACATCTCCCCATTTCTTTTGATTTAGAACATAGGGTGGTCATGATCTTGAAACATAAATCCATCTATATAGGAGGCATTACACATAATTACATAGATTACATAAACACATAGTAACATAGTAATATAGTAACATAATACATACTAGAAGTATGTAACAAATAACATGATCAAATAATCATAAATTGAGAATTTATAAATGTCCATAAGTCCATTGTCCCTTTCCCTTCTTTAGTATTTCTTTGGGATATAGGCCCAGTAGAAGCACTGCTAGATCAAACGGTATGCACAGTTTGATAACTTTTTGGGCATGGTTCCAAATTACTCTCTAGAATTCCTTGATTCTTTTGCAACTCCACCAACAATGCATGAGTGTCCCAGTTTTCACACATCCCCTCCAACATTCATCATTATCTTTTCCTGTCATTTTAGCCAATCTGACAGGTGTGTAGTGGTATCTCAGAGTTGTCTTAATTTGCATTTTTCTGATCAGTAGTGATTTAGAACATTCTTTCATATGAGTGGAAATAGTTTCAATTTCATCATCTGAAAATTGTCTGTTCATATCCTTTGACCATTTATCAATTGGAGAATGGTTTGATTTCTTATAAATTAGAGTCAGTTCTCTACATATTTTGGAAATGAGGCCTTTATCAGAACCTTTAATTGTAAAAATATTTTCCCAATTTGTTACTTCCCTTCTAATGTTGTTTGCATTAGTTTTGTTTGTATAAAAGCTTTTTAATTTGATGTAACCAAAATCTTCTATTTTGTGATAAATAATGATCTCTAGTTCTCCTTTGGTCATAAATTCCTTCCTCCTCCACAGTCCTGAGAGGTAGACTATCCTCTGTTCCTCTAGTCTATTTACGATCTCATGTTTTATGCCTAAATCATGGATCCATTTTGATCTTATCTTGGTATATGGTGTTAAGTGTGGATCCATATCTAATTTCTGCCATACTAATTTCCAGTTTTCCCAACAGTTTTTTTTTTTCAAATAATGAGGTCTTATCCCAAATGTTGGTATCTTTGGGTTTGTCAAACACTAGATTGCTATAGTTGTACCCTATTTTGTCCTGTGTACCTAATCTGTTCCACTGATTGACTAGTCTATCTCTTAACCAATACAAAATGGTTTTTGTGACTGCTGCTTTATAATATAGCTTTAGATCAGGTACAGCTAAACCACCTTCATCTGACATTTTTTTCATTAATTCCCTTGAAATTCTCGACCTCTTATTCTTCCATATTAATTTTGTTGTTATTTTTTCTAGGTCATTAAAATAGTTTCTTGGGAGTCTGATTGGTATAGCACTAAATAAATAGATTAGTTTGGGGAGTATTGTCATCTTTATTATATTTGCTCGGCCTATCTGAGAGCACTGAATGTCTTTCCAATTATTTAAATCTGACTTTATTTTTGTGGCAAGTGTTTTGTAATTTTGCTCATATAAGTCCTGACTTTTCTTTGGTAGATGGATTCCCAAATATTTTATACTCTCAACATTTGTTTTGAATGGGATTTCTCTTTGTATCTCTTGCTGTTGCATTGTGTTGGTGATGTATAAAAATGCTGAGGATTTATATGGGTTTATTTTGTAACCAGCAACTTTGCTAAAGTTGTGAATTATTTCTCATAACTTTTTATTAGAATATCTGGGGTTTTCTAAGTATACCATCATATCATCAGCAAAGAGTGACAGTTTGATTTCCTCATTATCTACTCATTCCTTTAATCTCTTTCTCGACTCTTATTGCTGAGGCTAGCATTTCTAATACAATATTGAATAGTAATGGTGATAGTGGGCAACCTGATCTTACTTTATTTACTGTTTTGTTTTGTTTTAAGCATATGTTACCTCATGAGAGATTAATTGTGGCTGAATAGCTGATGTAGAATGTAGATGATTTGAGTTTAAGTCTTGTTTCTGACATGCATTGCTGTGACTGAGCAAATCTTTCAACTCTCAGTACTAGGCAACTGTAAGCAATAGGATGGAGAGCAATAGGATAGAACTTGATCAGGAGTTCCTCTCTATTAATGAAGTCACAGATCCAGTCCATATATATATAAATTTTGTGTGTAGAATTTCGTGTATATATATATATATATACACGAAATTCTACATATATATATATATATACATATATATATATATATATATATACACGAAATTCTACACACAAAATTTTTTGTGTATGTTAATTAGAGGTGGTAACAAAGGTCTATTCAATGGCTAAAGTGGCAGAAGATGTTAATTACTAGAAAATGTGAGCAATTCTTTCAGTTCAAAGCCAAAAAATTGGGAAGAGACTGCAACAAATCATCATGCCCAGAAGTCTGGAATGGTCATTTTATTGCATGTTTTTGTCTTTCTATGTAGTATTATTACTTTGGGATTGTTATTTACATCCACTGTGATTAATGTAAATAATAAACTCATAATGTTATATGAATTTTTTTTCAAGATAAACTCTAGTCAATAAGAAACCCTATTATTTACTAATCTTTAAAACAAGATATAATTATATTTTAATACAATTATTAAGTATATATATCTCATATCTAACATATCTACAATATTGGATAACAGCTTATATTAATTTATGTAAATTATTTCCAAATATTCTCAACTCAATATCAACATATACTTATGTGTGTTGATTGTATAATAGTGCAATAATACTTTAACAGGTATCGTTGTAACTTTCCTGAATTTACTGCAAAAAAATTCACTTTTTTAATCAGTAACATCACAATTTAGGAATTTGAGGCACAAATCTAAATTTTTTATTTATTCTTTGATTACCAAAGGTGAAATTATATACATATACATTTTGCCAAAAATTGTTTACTTTATTTATTTTTTATTTTTTTAAACTTCTATTAATTAATTTATTTTTGCAGGGGCAATTAGAGTTAAGTGACTTGCCTAGAGTCACATAGATAGGAAGTGTTAAGTGTCTGAGGTGACATTTGAACTCAGGTCCTCCTGAGTTCAGGGCTAGTGCTCTGTCCAGTGCACCATCTTGCTGCCCCCCCCAATAGTTTACTTTAAAATATTTCTAACTGAATTATCTCTCACTTTTCAAGTAAACAAAGTCTCATATCAAAAATTTTAAACATTTTAAAATTTGACATTCTTATAAAAAAGTATTTACATTTTGTGAATTAATTTTAAATGTATCACATTAAATATACCATTAAATCATTGTTATGATTTTAGTGTCTTTATATTATCTTTAAATTCTATGTCTCTTTCTTTTCTTTTCAATTGCTGTTATAATTTTTGGAAATTTGCGGTTTCCAAGTTTGAATTTTGAGTGTATACTGCAAAGTGTATTACAATAAAGTGACCTATATTTTTGAAAGTTTGACCATTAAAATGCAGTTTAAATTTTTGTTTGTACATGTTTTTTTTTAAACCCACACACATACATGTATACATACATACATGTAAGCATACCCACATGAGATTTTTTTGTACAATAATATGAATGCATTGTAAAAAAAAAATTGTCATTTAAGATTTCTCTTCTTTTCTTATCTTCCTATTTTGTCCCTTGCTTCCCTGCCTTCTTTTGTTCCTTATTTTTAGAAATGATCCCAAACTACTATTTGGGCTTTGCCATAGTCTAGGAAGTTGAAGAAGAATAAAGAGAAGCAGATATGAGGAAGGGGTCTGGGAGAGAGGTGGAGGTGAGTGATAAGTCGGTAACTATAGATTATTAAAAAAAAAAACAAAAACAAAAAAAACCCTACTGCTTGTGAGATTACCAATTTGTCACTTGGGGTAGAACAGGTTTTCAGGGGATAGCAGGGCCATTGTAGGAAAAGAGAAAGATGGATTTTTTTAGTAAATCCTGAAAAGTAGTGCAGAAATAAAGTCTCTCCATTGGTGCAGTGATTCCTATTGATGATTTTGTCCCATGCCAGGACATTTTTCATTATTTTTTAGTTTTTAACTTTTTGGTTTTATATATATATATATATATATATATATATATATATATATATATATATATAAACTTTAAAAATACATATTTCTTTATTATTCTTTATTTTTATTATTATTTATTATATTTATATTTATAAATTTATAAATCATGTTGGGATAGAGAAATCAGAGCAAAAGAGGAAAACATTGGGCATCTCTCATTATCTTTGTGAAATTCACAAAAGATGGTTAAATTTAGTTCATTTAAATTTAAAAAGATTTCACCCAATCCATGTTTTCACAATCAAAAACAATAGAGACCACACAACTCTGTCATGGCAAAGAACTAGAAATTTCAGGGACGCCCATCAATTGGTGTACGGCTGAACAAATTGTGGTATATGATTGTGATAGAATACTACCATGCTATAAGAAATGATAATCTCAATAATAGTAGAAGAACATGGAAAGACTTGCACAAAACAATAAAGAGCAAAATGAATAGAACCATTATGTACAGGAACAAAAATGTTGTTTTAAGAACAACTTTGAGTGAATAAGTTATTTTGATTATTATAAATACACAAATTAAATATGAAGGATGTATGAAAAAATATATTATCTGTATCCAGAGGGGGGAAAACTTTTAAATACAAGTATACATAGAACAATTTTGCATACATATTATATATATATATATATATATATACATATGTGTGAGTACAAATACACATGCATAATACAATGTATGCATGTGTATATACATGTATGTACACACATATACACATGCACACACCTCTACTTGTATCTTAATATATTTAATTCTAATAAACACACACTATTTGTATCTAATGGTAGCCATCTCTAGGGCAGGGGGTGAAGGAAGAAATAGAATAAATTTATGTGATAATTTTGTTGTATATTTGAAAGGGAAAAGCAAGTTGTTCATAGTAGATTTGCAGTTTTATTTATTATCATCTTTTAATGGAACTATTTTATGGAAATGCTTGTTTTATTAAAATTAAAAATAGAAATAACTTGTCAAATATTTACCCACTGACCCTGCCTAAAAATACTTCACTTATACATACTGACACTAGTGGACTCTCTGGAATCATTGTCTAAATTTAAATCATTAGAATATAAAATCAAAAAGTTGGACTTGGAATATGCTCAAACATCATTTACTCTGCCCATCCAGCCTTCCTTTATTTTTCAGAATGAGGAAATTAAGTGACTGTTCAAAATTACACATGCAGTATCAAATTAATTCAAATTTTTTACTGTTCTTCAAAAATATCTTAAATTGAGAACAGAGAGAGAGGGCTAGAAGAGGCAGAAGGAGAAACACATTCTCATTAAAAACCACATATTCAATTCCAAATGCAATTCAATTCAAATATTTATTAAGTATTCACTCTGTGCCCATGCCATGTTGTGTTGGTTTCCCAATTTTCTATGGGTTTTATTTCTTTCATATGTTAAAAAGAAGGGGAGTATAACAGATGGTCTTTTTCACCTTGAAAATTCTATGCATTAGGAATAATTCAAGACAAAACCAGTCAATGTCAAAGGTTTGTTCCAAACAATACAAAAATGAGAAAAACAAAAACAAAAATGAAAATAAAACTGACCAAAACACTTTAGGATTTCAAAAAATTGAAAGAATAATATGAACCTAAATTATACTAGAAAGTTTTACATAGGAGCAGGATTGTCATTTGTGACTTGAAGTCTAGATAGGATTCGCTTAGGTGGAGAAAGAAATTATGAGAAGCGTACTTTATACCTTGTTGCAATTTTGTAAGCTTTGAGTTATACATGAATCTATATTACTAGAAGCCTGCCAGATCAATTGCTAAGGGAATAAGACAAGTGTTTATTTTATAAATTGTATCAATGCTTTTAAATTAATCAATATGTGTCTAGCTGTTAGATAGGTGATGAGAGGGGCTCTTCCTTGAAAGGGAGAAAGGTTCATTTTTGATTGGAAAAAAATATATTCACTGATATTCCACCTGTGGATAAGTTGTCAGCTAATAGCATATTTGGCTTTTGTCACATTTCATTAAAGGGAATAGTGGAACTCTGAAGAGAAAATTTCCAAAGACTTCTAAATGCTAAAGACTTTAAAAATTGAGAAAGAGGCATCTAAAAATACATAATGAATGTTGCAGTACCTCAAATTCTAGTCTTAGGCAGCTGGATTACTATTTTTGTTACTCATGACCCTTTACCCTGAATTAATTATGAGAAAATATAAAAGCTGTCTTATACTATCTAAGCACTTAAGGTAAAATTGGATGTAATATGGTTTATCCTTCATTAAAAAAACGCATCTTACAAAATCATTAGGAAACATGGCCATACCCTTTATAGGGAGATAGTCAAAAGTCCCTTAAAATCTCACCATGCTTAGTTTTGCTATCCCTTAGTTTCTTAGTCCCTAAAATGGGCAGATGAGAATAATTGGTTTCATTAACCATGAAAGTGGCAGAAACCAATGCTTAGAGCTTGGTCAGAAATCAAAGATGCCAAGGTCATCCACCACATTCCAGGCCATCATCAGTCATTTTACTTTTGTCTTGCCACTGAACTTCAATAACTCTAGCAGAGAGAGTGAGGCTGATGACTTTGCAGAACTGCTTCACTTTAATCCAATTCACACACAAGTTAAGACATCACTCAGTGATACCATTGGTTCTCCTTGAAAAATAACAAGTATTGATGGAATTGATATTCTTGCTATCCAAGGGATCTTCAAAAGTTCTCTCCAGTATCAGAACTTGAAAGTGACAATTAAGTACTGCTGCTTATCTTATACTGAGAGCCATATATTACAACTGGAAAAATCAGCTTTGACCATATGGACCTTTGTGGGCAAGATGATATTTCTGCTTTTTAGTATGTTATCCATATTTTCCACAGCTTTCCTTCCACAGAACAAGTGTCTTTTAATTTTAGGGTTGCTATCACCATCTGGACTGTCTTTGAGCCTAAGAATGTATAATCTGACACTGCTTCCATTTTTTTCTTCCTTTATTTGCTAGCAAATGATGAGGACCAGTTATTAAGATCTTCACTTTTTTGATGTTAACCTTCAAGTCAGTTTTTACATTTTCTTCTTTCTTCCTCAACCAGAGGCTTCTTAATTCCTCTTCATTTTCTGCCATCAGTCATATCTTTACATATCTGAGATTGTTTATATTTCTCCCAGCAACCTAATTTCTCACTTTTCATCCATCCAATCTGTCATTTCTCATGCAGAAGGCTTCCATTAATTCTTTTTCCTTCCTTTTCTTTTTTACTTTGTAATATCTTATATGTATTTATTCTCTATTATTTTCAAATAGTTTTTTTTTTACTTTTCCAAATACATGCAAAGATAGCCTCTGCAAAAACTTGTGTTTCAATTTTTTCCCTCTTTTTCACTCAGACAGCAAGCAATCTGATATAGGTTAAACATGTGTAATTCTTCTAAACATATTTCCATATTCATCAAGTTGTGCAAGAAAAAAACAGATAAAAAGGGGAAAAACATGAGACAGAAAAAAAAACAAACAAGCAAGACAACAACAATAAGAACAAAAAGTAAAAATAGTATGCTTTGATACACATTCAGTTTCCATAGTTCTCTCTCTGGATGTGGATGGCTCCTTCCATAGTTTATTGGAATTACTTTGATCATCTAACTATTGGAAAGAACAAAATCCATCACAGTTGATTTTTATATAATCTTGTTGTTGCTGTATAACATTGTCCTGGTTCTGCTTACATCACATATGTACTTATTCTCTACCCCATTAAAATGTGAGATGCTTAAAGGGAGAGGTTGTTTTTACATTTCTTTGTATCTCTAATGCTTAACAGCACAATACCTGGCACATATTATATTTCTAAAAATGCTTGTTGACAGACTGCTTAATTTTTGTCCTTGTCTCCCTTGCATTATTACATTACAGTTTTGTTAATTTATTAAATTTTTGAATTATATTACATTGTTCTGTTCATTCTTAGACTTTGGGTCTGGTAGTTCAATCAATTTTGAATCCACCTAACTATACTATCATCTTCCACATTTCTCCTTCTTGTCTGAAAGGATATCCATGAAAAACAGCCAAATGTCTTGCTGAAATGTAGATATATCTTGTCTGGCTATTGCCCTGATTTACCAGTTTAGAAACCTTGTGATTAAAAAGAGGTGAGATTTGTTGATCGTGACATATTCACAGTCACACCTTGCTGAATCTTAGTGCTCATTCTCTCTTTTCCTAAATATTTATAAATCATTCCTGTCATAATATGGTCTAGAGTTTTTCCAAGGATTAAATTCAAGCCTTCCCTTTAGGAATGGGAGTGGGACAGAATCTGATCTTTTTTTCACAATTTGGATATTAAATAAAACATTTTTTTTTCTCCAATGCTATATAGTATTTCTATTCTTCTTTGGGTATCTTCAAAGATCAAAGACAGTGATCCAGAATTCATACCCATGTATTCTTGCATCAAGAAAAGGAGTATAATGGAAGTCAGCAGAGAAATGCGTGATTTGATGTGAATAGGTCAGTCATATAGCAAAACCAAAGAATAACAGATTGGTATCCATGTGATACATTGGTGCTGATACAATAACAAAAAAATCTAGAAGTTCTCTGGGAAGTTCACTGAACAGACAATCTTGGAAGAAGAGTTATAGTAATTTATAGTAATCTGCAGACAAGTGCTGAGCAGAATAAGAATGAGGATGTACACTGAGTAATCTGAACCACTAGAGGATATTCCAAGGAATGAAATAAATATCTTGGAACTTGTTTGGGTTTACTGACGAGAACTCATCAGTGCCAATTCTCACAATATTTCCTCCCTTAATTTAGGTTTTAATTTCTTGTAAGCATTGTTGCTCTATTTTTAAAAAGTACTATAATTAATATAGCACATAAAGATCTTCAGAGATCTTTGTTATCTCATTTGCTCTTCACAACAACTCTGTGAAAGAGAGGTTATTATTATCCATTTTTACAGATGAAGAAACTGAGGCAAAGAGGGGCAAAACAATTTATCCAGGTACATCCAACTATTAAATATCTTAGGCAGATTTGAACTCAGGTGTTTCTGACTCCAGATCAGCACTCTTGCCACCCACCTTCTTCATTATTGTTCTTTTCCCCCCAGTCATTCTTCTTGGTAGAGGAAATAAAGCTCTATAGTTCTCACTTCCTTCTTTGGTGACTTATCATCCTTCTATGTAGCTCAGGGAGATGTTTTTTCTGTTTTCATTTTCTTCTTGTCCTTAACAACAATCACAACAAAAGCCCTCCATTCTATCCTCAGTAATCATAAAATGTTGGAGTTGAAAGAGACCAAAGAGAGTCACATCCATCCAGCTCATTTTACAGATGATGAAATTAAGATGATCTTCTAGTTCCAGAACTATGTTCCCATGAACTTAAGAGGAGCTTTTGTTTAAGGTCATGCAATAAGTTAGTGACAGATCTAGCATTAGAATCCAGGTTTTCAATTTCAATGCTCTTTCCTTTATGCCACAGTTTTCTCACAAGGCAAAAACAGTCTGATAAAGTTTTTATGGAATTATTTTTTTCAATGTAAAATTTTTTTCAATGTAAAAAATAAAATGCACAGTATTATAAAGGAAGCCAATCATATTAAATATAGTTATCAAATATTTTGAACTTCAAAAAGTCCACAGGTTCAGAATCCTTACAGCTTCAGTCTTCTTGGTTGTCCACCGTTTTTGTTGTCTTCTTTGTCTAAAGCATATTGTTAAATTTCTAGATTTCCACCACTGGATAAAATACCTTTAACTGACTTCAAATTGATTCTCCTCATTCCAAACAAACACTGTACTTCACAGAATGGAGCTCACTGGGTCTCAGTTTCCTCTTTTGTAAAATGACTAAGGTTCCTTCTAGCTCTAAATCAGTATTCCTATATACCCTTGAAGTCTGACCATGTCACTACAGAACACAATAAACATTAGTGGTTTCCTATTGCTTTCAACATCAAATAAACCCTCCTAAGGTTAAAACCCTTTATGATCTGGACCCTTCTTATCTTCCTGTTCTTCTGACACTTTGCTTGGTTCCCCATATTCTGAAATCCAGTTATACTGGCTTCTTTTCTATTTCTCACACACAATACTCCTTCTCTAGATTACATTCAATTTAGTGATCTTCCCTCCCTCCTTCCCTTTCTTCCTTCTTTCCTTTTTCCCTCCTTCCCTTTCCATCTTCCTTCTTCTTTCCTCCTCCTCCTTCCTTCCCTTCCTCCCTGTCCATTCTTCCTCTTTTCCTCCCTTCCCCTCCATTCTCCCTTCACCCTCTCTCCTTTTCTCCCTCCTTTCCTTCCTCCTTCCATCTATCCTTTCTCCTTCCATCCATCCTTCCTTCCTCTCCTTTTCCTCCCTCCCTCCCTCCCTTCCTCCCTTCCTTCCTCCCTCCCTTCCCTCCCTCCCTCCCTCTTTCTTTCTTTCTTTCTTTCTTTCTTTCTTTCTTTCTTTCTTTCTTTCTTTCTTTCTTTCTTTCTTTCTTTCTTTCTTTCTTTCTTTCTTTCTTTCTTTCTTTCTTTCTTTCTTTCTTTCTTTCTTTCTTTCTTTCTTTCTTTCTTTCTTTCTTTCTTTCTTTCTTTCTTTCTTTCTTTCTTTCTTTCTTTCTTTCTTTCTTTCTTTCTTTCTTTCTTTCTTTCTTTCTTTCTTTCTCTCTCTTTCTTTTTCTTTCTTTCTTTCTCTCCTTCCTCCCTTTATTTCTTCCTTCCTTCCTTTCAAGTGGCATTAAAGGGAGAAAGTGAGACCAGTGACTTGAATAGCTTTCTTTCACTTAAATCAAATTCACTTGCAAATCATGTTATCACCTTTCTGAAGTCATAGTCCTCTTTGAAAATGAAGGACAAACTAATAACCCTAAGCTTATAATGTTCTTATTCTTCATCTGGTTTTTCTGGTTTCCTGCAAGACTCAAATCAAATCCTTTTTTCTCTAAGAGACTTTTCCCAGTTAAACTTGGACTCCTTTGTTACTACTCTTATTCTGAGTTTATCTTTAACTTGCTCTACATTAATTTCATACATGTGTAGTTGCTTGAATGTTTTCTTTCCCCGTAGAATATAAGATTGTTGAGGGCAGAGATAATGTTTTTTTTCCCTTTTTTATATCCCTAGCACTTAGGGAATTAATGAAAAAAAGTCAGATGAAGGTGGTCTAGCTGTACCTGATCTAAAGCTATATTATAAAGCAGCAGTCACCAAAACCATTTGGTATTGGCTAAGAAATAGACTAGTCTAATAGACTAGGGAAATGTAAATAAGAGAGAGAGAGGAAAAAGTGAAAAAAAAAAGAGAGGTATTCATGAAAGAGATATACTTGGCAAAAGAAGGAAAAATTTTTACTGAAGAAAGTAACTTCTTAAAAAATACAATTGGTCAAATGAAAAAAAAATACATTGAAGAAAACAACAGCTTCAAAAGTAGAATCAACCAAATGAAAAAAGATACAAAAACTAACTGAAGAAAATCACATATTAAAAACTAGAATGAGGCAAATGGAAACTAATGACTCTTTGAGACATGAAGAATTAGTCAAATAAACTAAGAAGAATGAAAAAAAAAGGAAGAAAATATGAAATATCTCATTGGAAACACAAACAACCTAGAAAATAGATCCACAAAAGATCCAAAAGAGACAATTTAAAAATTATTGGCTTATTGACCAAAAAAAGAATCTGGATAGCATTTTTCAAGAGATTACTGAGGAAATCTGTCTCAATATTCTAGAAAAAGAGGGGGAAATATTAATGGAAAAAATTCATTGATTACTTTTGGAATGAAATCTCACAAGAAAAACCTCAAGGAACATTGTTGCAAAACTCCAGAACTACAATATCAAGGAAAAATACTGCAAGCTGCCAGAAAAAAAATTCAAAAACTAGGGAGCAACAGTAAGGATTATTAAGGATATAACAGCTTCCACAACAAAGAATCAGAAGGCCTGGAATATCATATTCCAGAAGGCAAATGAAGTAGGGTTACAACCAAAAATTAATTACAAAATGAGGCTTAGCATCATCTTTCAGAGAAGGTGATGAATATTCAATGAAGTAAGTGATTTTCAATCATTTCTATTGGAAAAAAAAACAGAACTATACAGAAAATTTAATCTACAAACACAGGATTTAAAAGAAGCATAGAATGATAAACAGGGGAAATTATATAATATTTAAAGGTTAAACTGTTTACATTCCTAAATGGGAAAATGTACCTGTAACTCTTTTTAAAAATTATATTTATAATTTTAATTATAATTTTTTGACAGTACATATGGATGGGTAATTTTTTTTTACAACATTATCCCTTGTACTCATTTCTGTTCCGAATTTTCCCCTCCTTCCCTCTACCCCCTCCCCTAGAAGACAGGCAATCCCATACATGTTAAATGTGTTATAGTATATCCTAGATACAATATATGTGTGCAAAACTGAATTTCTTGTTGCACAGTAAGAATTGAATTCAGAAGGTAAAAGTAACCTGGGAAGAAAGACAATAGTGCAAACAGTTTACACTCAATTCCCAGTGTTCTTTCTCTGGATATAGCTGATTCTGTCCATCATTGATCAACTGGAACTGAATTAAGATCTTCTCTGTGTTGAAGATATCCACTTCAATCAGAATACATCTTAATACAATATCATTGTTGAAGTGTATAATGATCTCCTAGTTCTGCTCATTTCACTCAGCATCAGTTCATGTAAGTCTCTCCAAGCCTCTCTGTATTCATCCTGCTGGTCATTTCTTACAGAGCAATAATATTCCTTAACATTCATGTACCACAATTTACCCAATCATTCTCCAATTGATGGGCATCCATTCATTTTCCAGTTTCTAGCCACTACAAAAAGGGCTGCCACAAACATTTTGGCACATACAGGTCCCTTTCCCTTCTTTAGTATTTCTTTGGGATATAAGCCCAGTAATAGCACTAATGGATCAAAGGGTATGCACAGTTTGATAACTTTTTGGACATAGTTCCAAATTGCTCTCCAGAATGGTTGCATTCTTTCACAACTCTACCAACAATGCATCAGTGTCTCAGTTTTCCCACAGTCCCTCCAACATTCATCATTATTTTTTCCTGTCATCTTAGCCAATCTGGCAAGTGTATAGTGGTATCTCATAGTTGTCTTAATTTGAATTTCTCTGATCAATAGTGATTTGGAACACTCTTTCATATGAGTGGAAATAGTTTCAATTTCATCATCTGAAAATTGTCTGTTCATATCCTTTGACCATTTATCAATTGGAGAATGGTTTGATTTCTTATAAATTAGAGTCAGTTCTCTATATATTTTGGAAATGAGGCCTTTATCAGAACTTTTAATTGTAAAAATATTTTCCCAATTTTTTACTTCCCTTCTAATTTTGTTTGCATTAGTTTTGTTTGTACCTGTAACTTTTGAGAACTGTATCTCTCATGGGGGCAGATAGAGAGAGGCATCACATGGTCTGAGAGTGTGTTTGTGAATGGACTTTAATGTGATGATATAAAAAAGACATTAAGGGATGGAAAAAGGTCTGTATTGGAAAAAAAAAGAAGAAAAAGAATGTACCACAAGACAATTAGATCACATGAAGAGGTACAAAAGATAAATCGAGGGAAAGAAGAGAGGGAGATGAGAATTGTTTGAAGTTCGATTTTGACTCTAAGAGGGAATAATTTAATCATTCAGTTGTGTATAGAAATTTATCTAAGCCTATAAAAAAGTAGGAGGAGGAAGAGGAAAGAAAAGGAAGGGGCAGGATAGAAGGGAGTACAGAAATACTAAAGGAAAGGTAAGAGAAGGGGGAAGGGGTGATAAAAGCTAAGGTGATGTGTGGGGTAGGTACAAAAACACTACTAGGGACAGGGTGAAAAGAGAGAACAAAAATATATACCCGGAGAAAATGCGATAGAGGAAATACAGAGCTGGTAATCATAGCTGTGAATGTGAATGGGATGAACTCTTCCATAAAACAGAAGTAAATAGTGGAGTGGATTAAAAAACAGAATCCTACAATATGTTTGCAAGAAACACATTTAACATAGACACATACAGAGTAAATGTAATAAAAGGTTGAAACAGAATTTATTATGACTCTGTTGAAGTAAAAAAAAAAGCAGGGGTAGCAATTTTGATCTCAGATAAAGCAAAAATAAAAATAGATCTTATTAAAAGGGATAAGGAAGGAAAGTTCATCTTGATTAAGGGTACCATAAACAATGAAGCAGTAATGATTCTAAAAGTGGTAGAGCAGCCAAACGCCTAGAGATTTTTAAGCCATTTGTAGGAAGAAATAGACAACAGTGAAAAAGTTCTCATTCTATAAAAGGGAAAGAGACATGATTTCCCCACCATTATTACAATTTTATTTTCCTGTTACCTTTAAGATAAAGTAGGGGCAGCTAGATGTCACAATGGATAGAGTTTTAGGCTTAAAGACAGAAAAATTTATCTTCATGAATTGAAATCTGGCTTCAGATACTTACTAGCTTTGTGACCTTGGGCAAGTTACTTAACCCTGTTTTTTCATCTGTAAAATGAGCTGAAGAAGAAAATGGCAACACCACGTCACTATCTTTGCCTAGAAAATTTCAAATGGGTGACAAAGAGTTGGACATAAGTAAATAAATAACCACAGCAATAGCATAAGATAAAGGCAAAGAATCAATTTTTCATTGTGGTTATTCAGGAACAACTCAAACCATTCCAATTTACTTATATAATATCCTACTATTCACAAATTTAAAAAAAGTATAAAAATAAAATTTTTATCTAAGTTAAACAGATCTTCTCCCTGGATGCTACATATACAGTATGGTACATCACACATGGCTTACTCTTTCTTGCCTCTATTCCCTTGCATGCCCTAGAATGAATATTCTCCCTCCTGCTATATCCCTCCTTATTTTAAAAGTCTTGATTTTCTATTGAGTTGAGCAATTAAGTACTGAGCCTGGAATCAAGAACCTAGCTTCAGACACCTAGTAGGTTTATAACCTGTGTACATAACTTCCATTTATTTCAGTTTCTTCATTTATTAAATGAGAAAGATAATAGTACCTATCTCCCAGGATCAAATGAGATAATTGTAAATCATTTTAGCCTGGCACATACTAAATATTACATAAATGTTAGCTGTAATAATTAGCATCATGATAATTAATGAATAATGAATAAACTTGTTTTCTTTTAAGAACATAATCTATAAAGATTTTAAACTGCCAGTAAGTAATTGGTAGTATCTTGGCAATAATCATATAATCCTAATAGGTTTCCAATGGACAAGTTTAATAAAAAGAAATAGATATATAGTATACAGAAAAATAACAGCCAATTTTTAGAGAGCACATTATATGAAGTGTACTTTTTATCATTTGATCCTCATAACTATTTCAAGTGTAAATTGTTGCTGTTTAACTCTTTGTAATACCATTTGGGCATTTTCTTGGCAGATACTAGCAGGATTTATCATCTTTTTTTCTCTAGTTCACTTTCCAGATGAGAAAACTGAGGCAAACAGGGTTAAGTGATTTGCCCAGAATTGTACAACTTGTAAATTTCTGAGGCCATATTTAAATTTACTAAAGTGAGTCTTCCTGACTCCGGGTCTGACACTCTATTCAGTATAACACTTAGCTGATCCCAGGTATTTATAATAATAATACATATTATTATTTTTCACAATTTACAGATGAGAAAATTGAATTGGAGAGAGGCTAAATAACTTGTCTAAGATCCAATAATTAAATATTAGTAGAATAAAGATTGAATAGATCATAAGATCATAGGTTTTAGAGATAAAAGGAAGTTTAGAGGTTAGTTCAATCTTTTAATTGTAAACTGAGAAGCAGAGAGCTCAAGTATCTTCTTCAAGGCTGCTTAGATAGTTAGTAGATGGAGCATTAAGAACGTATTTCAAATTCCTTCTGCTTTAAACCCAGGTCTTGCTACCTTACATCACAGTTACCTACTGTAGTTACTATCTTCATAAAATAGAACATGAAAAAAGATAGCATTAGCACATTTTATCTTAGAGCATTTTGTGTCAAATCAAAGTGACTATAAATTAAATAGCTTAAAAACTTAAAATCTCATAAGATTTGACATCCTTAAATGTTATTCACTTCAAAACAAAATGTACTATTTCACTTCTCAATATTCAAATTTGAGATGATATGGATGAATCTATGCTAGCCTATTTTTCTATTGCTTCACAAATAAATGTATAAATAAATAATAAATTAATGCAAAAATGAAATTATAGAGAACATGTTTAATAATGTAAGAGAACAAATTGTTTTTAAACACTTTAGAAGAAATATATATTTCAATATTTGATTGGTTTACAATTAGCATGATAATGATAACTATTCTCTTAAAATCTTCCAAGAGACTTTTAGATATTATGTAAGCTTTTTAAAAATTACTTTAGACCTTTAAACTAACCAAATAATTTTGTTTATAATATCTATGATATAGACCTTTTGATAATTCAATCTACCCCAGGTTTCCCCTCTTCAATCCTCATGTCCCAAATACTATACATTAGTGAAGATCTAAAGACACTCTTCTCACTGTCATTCTTCTAGTATCAACATAGCAGAATGTAGAATTCATTCAAAATAGCAGGATATAGAACTTTGAATCATTTGGGATGTTGGAATTGGTAAGAGAACTAGGTAAATTTATGGGTCCAGGACAATTATTTTGGACTACAAGTCACTATAATTTTAGAAAATCAGAGGTAAATTAATAGCCTAAGAAGCTGGAGCCCAAAATAGCCAACTAGCAAGTCTATGGAAATGTTCATATGTCAAGGATCAGGGAACCAAGATGACAGAGAACATAGGAAGATAAAATCAGGTACCACAGAACAACAGGAAATAATCCACAGAAATAAAAGTAACAGCAGTAAAAATAGCATAATTAGACTCTTACTAGATTGAGGACTTTAAAAATAACAAGAATTAGTAAAGTTCTACCTAATCCTACTATGGTCCAAATTAAAGCTCTCCATCTTTTCAATATGAATATTGGTTAGTTGGATGGTTAGTTGCCCTTCATTCTCACAGAAGATAAAAGTAAACATCACTGTATTAGAGTCGTTACAGTGTGTCTCCATCTGTGGCTGGTCTGGTCTGGTCTGATATGAATGTGAGAATTTTCTGGAGAATACTGTCTCTCATTTGCTCTCTATAAAAGCCCTGTGAGGTAAGCAGGACACGTCATTGTATCCATCTGATGGATAAATAATGTTAGACTAAGAATCCAGAAGATTCGATTGAACAACAACACTTTAAGATTTAAAAGATATTTATATTTTTTTCAATTATTTAGCATTTATTGTTTTTCTTCATCTCATTCCCCTCCACAGTGGGAAAAAAATGGAAAACAAAATCTTTGTAACAAATAAGTATCATCAAGCAAAACAAATTTCATATTGGCCATGTCAAAAATAATGTGTGTCTCATTCTGCTTCTTGATCTTTTGATTCTCAATCAGGAGGGGGGTAGTACTTTTCACCATCACCACTCTGAAATTATAATTGATCTGAGTTCTTAAGCCTTTTAAAATTGTTCTTATAATATTGATATTGTAGTATAAAATTTCCTGATTTCTGCTCACTTCACTTTGCCTTCACTCATGCAAATCTTCTCATGTTTTCTTCAGACCCTTTCTTATTTCTTATGGTATAAGTGTTCTATTACATACCCAAAGCATAATTTGGTCTGCCATTCATCACTTGATGGGCACTAATTTATTTTTTAACTGTTTTGTCACCAGAAAAAGAAACTGTAAATATTTTTGTTTCTCCTTTTAAAAAATCTCCTTTGTAGGGAGTGGCAGGTAGCTAGATGGTATAGTGGATAGACATGATTCATGACAACCTCAATTGAAATCCAATTTCAGACACTTAACACCCCAAATGCCTCTCAAAAAAAGAAAGAAAACAAAAATCTTTTTTGGAATCTTTTTCTCTTCTAAATTGACTAATGTTATTGAAGAATCTAGGGATATACATAGCCTTGTAACTTTGGGGACATAGTTCCAAGTTGCTTAACAGGATGACTAGCCTGATTCATAGCACTATCGATGTCTTTGTTTTGGTGCAGCTCTTCCAATTTCAGTCATTTTTCTTGTCAATCAATGTTGTCAATATGATGAGTGAAAGCTTTTAACTCAATTTGTTCTAACTTGTATTTCTGTAATTAATAGTGGTGGAGCATTTTTTCATAGGTCAATTGATTATTTAGATTTTTTTCTATTGAGAAGTGCTTATTCATATTCTTTGTACATTTTTTCTAATGAGGGGATTGATGTAATTTTTATATTTTTGATTCAATTCTTTATTAATTTCAGGTAGCAAACCTTTATTGAAGAAATTTGCTGCAAAGATTTCTCTTTAACTTTTTACTTCTAAATTTAATTGGATTGTTTTTATTTTTATAAAATGTATGTATATAATAAAAATTGTTCCATGTTCTTTTTGTGATCATCTTTTGCTATTGTTTAGTTGTTTTTCAGCTGTGTCTAATTCTTCATGATCCCATTTGGGGTTTTCTTGGCAAAAATACTGAAGTGGTTTATCATTTTTTCCAGATGAGGAAATTGAGGCAAGCAGCATTAAGTGACTTTTCTAGGATTACCCATCTAGTAAGTATGTGAGTTCAGATTTGAATTCAGAAAGATGTTTGTGTATCCAAACCCAGCACATTGCACCACCTAATGCTTCTAATTTGTTCATGATGTAGCCTTTTATATTTAGGTCATTTGTCCATTTAGAAATTACTGTGGTATATGTTGTGAAAAATTGATCTAATACTAATTTTTGGCCAAATTTCTTTCCAGGTTCCTCAATAATTTTTTTTTATTAAAAGGAGATCTTACTTCACTAATTCATTTTATTGAGCATATTAAACACTGAGTTACTTGTTATGATTTCTCCTTTTTTTTTCTGATTACTCAATCTATTTATCTGCTCTATTTTTCTATTTTTAAATCAATACCAAATAATTTATTTGAAATTGATTTGATTATTGATTTGAAATTTATTCCATAAAATTGAACAGGATGAGAAGATGTGTTATATGAAGTTTTGGACAAATTATTTACATTGATGAGTTAATATCTTCATGTTCTGGTATCTTTCTCTCCCCAAAACCCTCATTCATACTGGCAAATTAGGTTTTCAAAGGACTATTCACCTTAGAATTCTATATATAACACTAAAGCAACAGGTTTTGATTTCTCTAATATTGTTGCCCATAAGTTCTCACTAGCGTTATTGTCTTTAGTTATCTGATTATCAATTATCCAGTCAGAGTTAATTAACTTTTAGAAATGGGTATTTTCTAAAGTGATAGAGTAAGAATAGATTTAACAAAACATTTCTCCAAACTCTCTTATAAGAATATATAAAATCCTAGAAGAAATTCGCTCAGGCTTGGATAAAATATGTGACAAAGATATAAAGCACATTTCCTGTTTGAATGGAAGTCTCTTTTTTGGAAAAGATAACTCTCTGCCTGGCTTCTAGTATACAGGTCCTTGAAGAATCCTGAAGCTGTCTTTCCTCTCCCAAAAAGGTCATATTTCCTAAAGTTGTCTTTCTTTCCTCAACATGTCTGGATGGATACTTCTCAACTCATAGTTAGATGGATTAGTTGCTATTAGTCTAATCTTTCCAATGTCATAGTCAATGAGAGGAAGTGAAAGGGAGGTGATACTCCTTCACAGTTCATTCCTCCATTTTCTTTTATTTTTCTACCCACAAATATTTATTCCTGATGCGTTTGCTAAGATATTGCTAAATCTAAAACATATAGGTATCTCATATGCAGATTATATATACATACATATATATATATATATATATATATATATATATATATATATACATACACACATACATATATATGATTAAACACAAATAGAGATTTGTCTACTATTTACTTTCAATTCCAATAAGTGTCTTCATTTGATTTTACCAAATCACTAAGAATGTTTTACACATTGCACCTATTTGTATCTTGGGTTGAATGATTGATTCAATAGGAGTGTTGAGGAATAGTTTAATTCTATAAATCATTCTAAAAGGCATTCTCATAAATAATAAGGCTGTTGTTGATAAATAATTTTTCACTTCTATTTGACTCGTGATCCATTTATGGTTTTCTGCACCAAGGTACCAAAGTTGCCATTTCTTTCTCCAGCTCATTTTACATATGAGAAAACTGAGGCAAATAGGGTTAAGTGACTTACCCAGGATCACACAGCTAGTAAGTATCTGAGGCTAGATTTGAAATCAGGAAGATTCATCTATTAATTTCACTGCCCCACCTGGCTGCCCCCATGATAAGAATATCCATTTTTAAGGATTAGAGCATTGTTATTGTTCATTGTGAATGAGGAAGAGGATATAAATTATCTTATATTTATAAAATGGGTAATTTTAGGCATTTACAAAGGATGTGATGATAAGTAAGAGGCAGCATGTTTTCACCCAAAACAGGACATGTCTGACAAATTTCTTCCATTTTTTTGACAAGGTTACTTGACTCAGAGATCAAAGTGATGATGTAGAAATAATACATTGATACGCAAAGAAAAGCATTTGACAAAATCTCCTGAACTGAGAGTTGGGATCCAAAGAGATCATGGGCAGCTAGAATAATGTGTTAAATTTAATAGGATGCAAAATTAATAGGGACAGCTAAGTAGAATGGTGGATAGACACTTGACTTGGAGTCAGGAACATCTAAGTTCACATCCAGACTCATATATATACTAGCTCTGTGACCTTGGACAAGTCATGTAACCTCTGTCTGCCTCTGTTTTATTCTCTGCAAAATACATAACATATTAGTACCTCCCTCATAGAGTTGTTATGAGGATAAAAAGATATTTTAAAGTACTTTGCACAGTACTTAGCACTTAGTAGCTGCTTAACAAGTACTTATCTGTTTGTATTTCTCTAAGATAAGTATAAAGTTCTTGTTTTTGTTGTTTTAAAGTACATCATAAGATAAGCTAGACAAGAGTTCATGTGAAAAAACAACTGAGGGTTTTGGGGAACTGAAAATTCAATATGAGCTAACAGTATGGCATGGTAACTGAAAAAAAGGAACACAATCATAGTCTGCTTTAAAAGAAAGCAGTTTCCAGAATGAGAACATCTGGCCTATTCTGATCACATCTGGTATATTGTGTTCAGATCCTGGCACCACATGTTAGCAGGGACTTTGCTAAGCCCAACCACAGAAGCCAGAAAGGAGAGTAAATGTGTTTGAGGAAGACCATGCCTTATAAAATAACCATTTAAATAATCTAGGGGGGTGTCACTTGGAAAAGAGATTTATAGATAGCATGAGAATTGTCAACCCTTTGAAGGGCTAGCATATGAAAGATATATTCAACTTGCTTTCCAGGAAGCAGAACATTGAATTCTGAACAAAAGATTGAAGTAATATTAAAGGGTATTCGAACTGATGTAAAGGAAAATTCCTAGCAAGTAAAATATACAAAAATAGAATGGGCTTCTTCAAGAAATAGTGGATTGTCATCACTGGTGAGCCTTCAACTAACCTAAAGATGACCACTTGTTTGGGTTGTTGTGTGGGACTACCTAATCAGGTACACCTTGGATTGCTAGATGACTGAAGATGCTTTTGACTCTGTTCAAGAAACGGGTTAAGTATCCACTCTTTAAAATTCTATGACTGATGTTTACATTAGATTGTAAACTCTATTTAATTGCAAACTTCTTGAGGGTTTTCCCTATTAGCCCCATACTCAATAAATTCTTGTAGCTCCCTATAACCATTATGATAAAATATAAACTCTGTTTTACATCCAAATATCTTCCCAACAAGCTTTAACCTACCTCTTCAGTTTCCTTTGTTTTGGAAATATACATACAATTATATATACATAACCAATGTAAGCAAAATGTTATTTTGGGGGAAGAGATGACTTATTACAAACTTAATATATGTCCAAATGAACATAATTTTATTATTTATATGTAAATAAATTAATTTGAATGTATTAAATGTCTCTACAGCTTTTCAACACTCCTTCCTCTCCCATGGGATTCTTTGTCCCATCTTTTCACTTTTCTTCTTCAAAGATGTATTGCATTTTTGCTTTTCTTTCCCATTTTGCATTATTTCACAAAGTTCTCTCCCAATTTCTCTGTTTTCTTTCTATTGTCAATTTTAATTAAATTATAATATTCCACTACATGAATGTATCACAATTTATCTAACATATTATATTATTAGACATTTTGTTTGCTTCTAATTCTTTGCAATTACAAACAATGCTGCTATAAATAATTCTTGAAGAGATAGTACTTTTTTTTTTTTTTTGGTTTGCTTGTTTTGAAAAATACTTTCAGGGAACATCCCCAGTGATTGAATTTACTGATTCAGCTCTCCCCTTCCCTTAATTCATTTAAAAACAAGTTATTTTAGAGTGATTGGTACATTTAACTCTTCTTTTTTGAATATCTTTTTTTAAAAAAAGTAAGTGATTTTGTCAAAGTTGATTTTCTCTTCACTAGCATAGTAATCTTTCTATGCCTTGGCAGATGATTTCATAAGTCTGTAGTTTTAAAAAATATCATTGCCTAATGGACAAACTTCTAATGCTAAGCTTCCCTGTATCTAGCTAGACTCATCCTTGGACAATAGAGTTAGGAAGTTGCTTTCTTAGCTTCTTTGGCAATGTCATCATGCCATGAACACTGAAATAACTTCTAATTACTTAGACTGTATATGCTAACGAATACTTCTTGCAACTTAGACTGCATATGCTAATTAATACTGCTTGCATTCAACTCTATCTTGAACAATAAGTCCTGGAAAGACTAAGTAGCAACAAGCATGAAAATAGATTGAAAAAATAGGTTTCTATTGTTAATAGGAAAGGATATCTTTGATCCAAAATCGAGCTATCCCTTGAAAGGGAGAAGAAAATCTTTCTACTAGCCCTTTGATGTGACACTGATCTTAAAATGTAAAAAAGTATGATTTTGCCTCCAACTCTTATGATTTATAATCTCTGCTACTGGATCAAAAATACACAAGCCTTAAAATTCCTCTCTCTCTCTCTCTCTCTCTCTCTCTCTCTCTCTCTCTCTCTCTCTCTCTCTCTCTCTCTCTCTCTCTAGCTGTCTTTCTGTTTTTTGTCTGTTTCTGTGTGTATGTGTATGTGTGTGTCTCTCTCTGTGTCTCTATTTTTCTCTGGGTGTCTCATCCTCTCTGCATGTCTTTCTGTCTCTGTATCTCTATTTCTCTGTCTCTGTATCTGTCTCTTTCTTTCTCTCTCTGACTCTGTCTCTGTCTCTCTCTTGTCTAAGGTAAAAACTATACATGATTTCACAAAAGTTTAGGGTAGCTCATTTAAGAAATAGAGAAAATGACAGGTTTCTGTCCTCAGTAAGGTAAGATTACTTTTCCATTCACTTCTGGTCCTAGATACAGAGAGCTTTCTAAGAATGGTGGCCTGTGGGTCATTAATGGTGGAGTTGTGAAATGATCCAACCATTCTGGAGAGTAATTTGGAACTATTTCCAAAGGATCAAAAAAACTATGTATATCCTTTGATCCAGCAGTGTCACTACTTCATCTGTATCCCAAAGAGATTTTGAATGAGGAAAAAGACCAAATTGTTTGTAGCAGCTCTTTTTGTAGTGGCAAGGAACTAGAAACTGAGTGGACGCCCATCAGTTGGGGAATGGCTGAATAAGTTATGGTATGTGAAAGTAATGAAATATTATTGTTCTATAAGAAATGATGAGCAAGCTGATTTCAGAAAGACTTAAATGAATTGATGCTGAGTGAAGTGAACAGAGCCAAAGGAACAATAAACACAGTAACAGCAAGATAATCAGATGTGATGAACGTGGCAATAATTCAATACCATTCCAATAGACTTGGGATGGAAAATGCCACCCACATATAGAGAAAGAACTATGGAGACTGAATGCAGATCAAAACATTGCATTTTCACCTTTTTTCTGTCTTTTGGCTTTTTTTCCTTTTTGATATGATTTTTTTTCATAGCATGACAAATCTGGAAATATGATTAAAATATTATACATTTTGGGCAGTTAGGTGGCACAGTGGATAAAGCACCAGGCCTAAAGTCAGGAGGACCTGAGTTAAAATTTGACCTCAGACATTTAACACTTACTGGCTATGTGACCCTGGGCAAGTCACTTAATCCCAATTGCCTTAGCAAAAAAAATTACATCTTTAACTTATATCAGATTGCTTGCCCTCTTTGGAGAGGGAGATAAGGAGAAAAATTTGGAACACGAAGTCTTACAAAAATGAATTTTGAAAGTTATCTTTATGTGCATTTAGAATAATAAAATATTATTGAGAAAAATTAAAAAGAGATAAAAACTATATGAAGGAGAAATATTAGCAATAATGGAAAAAAAGAGACGATCAATGTTTACTTTTGAAAGCACTCACTAGTAATAATGTTTTGTCCTTAAAGGTGCTTATATGTCTTACAAAATACTTTACTATAAAGCACTGTGAAGTAAATAAGGCAAGAATTATTATTCCAATTCTATACTTGAGAAAATGGAGGCACAGAACATATATGTGAATTGCCCAAGTTACATGGCCAGCAAGTGATTTAGGAGGATCTGAATCTAGATTGTTGGACTTTACCTTCTTCTACACCAGTAGTTCTTGATATATGATCTGGGAAACCTGAGGATCTCAAAGACCCCCTTCAGGGGTTTCAAAATATCAGAATTATTTTCATAGTAACACTTATTATTTTGAAGCAATTTTAATTTCTATTATAGTAAATATAGATTAATTTTTCCCACCTATACAGGCTTCCTCAGTAATTTTTTAGATTATAAAGGGGTGCTGAAACAGAAAAAAAATTTCACAATAATGTTTTATACTTATAACATATGTTGTCATTTTTTTGGTACATGTTCTGTCCTTCCAGCTACACTGGAAACTCCTTGAACTAATGGACAGTGCCTAATACCTCTTTCAATAACTCTCTGTAACTAGCACAGATTTAGAGATAAGTACCATCTACTCATAGAATTTCAGAGGGAGAAATCTAGAGACACACTTTAACTAAGGAGCTAAAATTCTCCTCATGGAAGAATTTTCTGTTTTTCCATCCCTCATGTATCAAACTTCCTATTCTCATCAGGGTCTCCTGATGTAGCACCCTTTCCTAGGATGTTCATCTCCTCACCCATTATCAAGTGATAAGATAATTAACTGGTCTTGTGCAACTATATATTTGGGA
The DNA here is from genome assembly GCF_048593235.1 of Sminthopsis crassicaudata. NCBI lineage: Eukaryota > Metazoa > Chordata > Mammalia > Dasyuromorphia > Dasyuridae > Sminthopsis > Sminthopsis crassicaudata. The sequence continues at coordinate 588,156,744 of NC_133617.1, forward strand.
TATAGAACACACCTACCTCCCAATTATTTGGCCTCAAATGAAAAAAAAAGTTTTGACTCTATAAACATACATCCCAACTTCTTTATTTTATATAGGAGTACTGAAATTCAGGGCAGCTAAGTGATGTATTGGATAGAGTGGCAGGTCAAGAGTTAAGAAGCCTAATCTTCCTGAGTTCAAATCTGCCCCTAAACACTTGATAGTTGTGTGAAGTTGGGCAAGTCAATTAACCTTGTGTGACTCATTTTTTCATCTGTACAATGAGCTGGAGAAGGAAGTAGCAAACTCACTCCATTTTTCTATCAAGAAAACCCCAAATATGATCATGAAGAGTCAGACATAAATGGAGCAATTGAAAATTAAGGCCCAATGGACAGTAATTTGCCTACTAGTTAAGAAAAAATTGATGTCTGGACCTTAAAATTCCGCAATCTTTTCCTTATTTCTACAAAACTACAAAATACTGGTACAGAAAGATGACAGCTGACTCTCTCTTCAATTACATTTTACATAAGCTCTTGCAAATTTATTGATCACAGTTTCTCTTTGCAACTGGGAATATTCTTTCTTGTCCTCTTTTTATTTTTTACAGTCTTTTCTTAATAATAGCTGTATACCATCTAAAAATCAAGAAAACATAAAATGCCTGAAGTAGACAAGTAACAATAGGGACATGGGAACTTACATCTTAGATTACTTTCTCTCTAAAAGCTACTTATATTCCAGGATGAAAATGTTCCACCCCTTTTTCTTCTTACCAAGAGCATATTACTCTTGTATTTCAACATCTCTGGTGGTCAGTGCCCTGCTTTTGGCATTCTAGGTCCTCCACATGTGTGACTCCATCCTCCTTTGCAGGCATACTATCCCATTATGCACCCTATTCTTGTCCTGCCTTCTCCCATCTCCATATATTTGTATATATCATTCCCCCATTCTCATAAAGGACTTCCAGTTTCCTAAACCTGTCTCTGAATTTGTTTTTATTTGCATCTTTCCTGTTATTCAATGCTGAAAACAGTTTTTCCCCAAAGCTTTTTGTAACAACCTCTCCTCCTGCCTCAGCCAAAAGGGATCTCACTTGGTGCTTCCACAAGGCCCAGAGTAAATGGATGTCCTCCAGAGGCCAGACCACCATGTACTTCAATGTAACCCCAGAGAAGAATAGAAACACCCCACTAGGCCTTAGAGCATGCTTGTCATCAGCACTAGGATCCCAGATCAGCTCTAGGTAAGTTGTCATACCCCTAGAGAGAGGACAAATAGGAAAATAAGAGGATGGAGGGAAACACATAGATAGTAATCATAATTGTGAATGAGAATGGCATGAACTCTCTCATAAAATGAAAATGGATAATGGAATGGATCAAAAACCAGAATCCTACATATCTTCTCATTTTCAAGCAGACAGACACAAACATAAAGGTAAGAGAGTGGAACAGAATCTATTGTGTTTCATTTGCAGAAAGAAAGTAGGAACAGAAATCAAAGTAAAAACAAAAATAGAACTAAGGTACTATAGACAGTAAAGCAATATATAATGCTAAACATATATTTACCATAATCCAAATTGTTAAAGGAAAAGTTCAGTGAGTTATAGGAAGAAATAGTTAGTAAAACTATACTAGAGGTTACCTCAACTATCCTCTGTTAGAATTCAACAAGTAGAAACAAAAAAAAAACAAATAAGAAAGAAGCTAAAAAAGTAAATAGAATATTAAAATTATTAGATATTAAAGAGCTTTGGAGAAAACTAAATGGGAACAGAAATAAATATGCTTTTTCTCATACTTACACAAAAACAGACTATTAAATAGGACATAAAACCTCAAAAAATACATGTAAAAAGCAAAAATATTAACTGTCTTTTTGGATCATAATGCAAAAATTAATTTTCAACAAAGGACAATGGAAAGATAGATAAAGATTAATAAGAAACTAAGTAATCTAATCCTAAAGAATAAGAGAGTTAAAGAACAAATCAGAGAAAGACTCAATAATTTTGATAAAGAACAAAATTGTACACCAAAATTTATGGGATGTAACCAAAGGAGTATTTAGGGGAGATTTTATTTATCTAAAACCTTACATCAACAATATGAGGAAAAAAACCAGAGCAATGAATGGGACATGCAACTAAAAATCAAAAACCTAGAAAAACAAATTAAGAATCCCCAATTGGAAATTTTGAAAATCAAAGGTGAGATTAGTAAGATTGAAAGAAAAACAAAACAAAAACCTATTGAGCCAATAAATAAATCTAGGAGCTGGTTTTATGAGGAAACAAACAAGCAAACTCAATAAGATAGATAAGCCATTTGTAAATTTGGTTTAAAAAAAAAAAGAAAAACTAAATATCAAGTATCAAAACTAAAAAGGGTGAAAACACCATCACTGAAGAAGAAATTAAAGCAATCATTAGGAAATAATTTCCCCAATTACATGCCAATAAAGTTGACAATGTGGGTGAAATAAATGAATATTTACAAGTATATCTATATATACATATATTGTATATATTACTTAAATGAACAGATTAGAAAATAGAAAGTCTAAATAACTGCAACTTAGAAAATGAAGTTGAACAAGCTATTAATGAATTTTCTAGGAAAAATACCCAGGGCCAAATGGGTTTAGCAGTGAATTCCACCAAATCTTTAAATAATAATGAATTCTCATACTATATAAACTTTGGAAAAATAGGCAGAGAAGGAATCCTACCAAATTCTTTTATGGCACAAAATTCAGTGCTGATATCTGAAAGAAATGACAGCAATTATCACAAGGATAACACACTGTGACCAGGTGGGATTGATACCAGCAATGCAGAAATAGTTCAATATTAGGAGAACCATCCACATGACTGACTATATCAATAACAACACCAACAGAAATCAAATGATTGTCTCAATAGATGCTGAAAAATCTTTTGACAAATATAACCCCCATTCCTAATAAAAATACTAGGCAGTGTAGAAATAAAGAAAGAATTTCTCAAAATGATAAGCAGTATTTATCTAAAATCATTAGCAAGCATTATCTGTAATGAGGATAATCTAGAATCCTTTTCAAAAAGATTAGCTTTAAATCAAGGATGTCCACTATTGCTTATATGATTCAATATAGTACAGAAATATTAGCTATAGAATAAGAGAAGAAAAAAGAAATCAAAGGAATTAGAATGAGCAAGGAGGAAACACCACTATCATTCTTGGCAGATGATATGATGGTATACTTAGAAAACATCAACTAAAATTTTACTTTAAATCATCAACAACTTTAATAAAGTTGTAAGATATAAGATAAACCCACATAAGTTACCAGCATTTCTTCATATGATCAACAAAGTCCAACAGCAAGAGATAGAAAAATTCCATTTATATTAAACGGAACAAATTGTAAACAGTATAAAATACTTAAAAGTATATCTGCCAAGACAATTCTAGGAACTATATGAACACAGTTACAAAACACTTTTTACATAAATAAAATTAAATTTTAAAAATTAGTAAAATATCAGTTCCTCATGGGGAACTGTATACAGTGGCTGAGCCAATATAATAAAATTGACAATTCTGTCCAAATTAATTTACTTCTTCCATGCCATAACAATCAAATTACCAAAAAGCTATCTGATAGAGGTAGAAAATAATAACAAAATTCATCTGACGGAGCAAAAGATAAAAAATATAAAGGAAATTCATGAAAAAAAATTAATGTTAAATCTCAAACTATATTATATAATAGTAATCATCAAAACTATCCAGGATTAGATAAAAAATAGACTGGTGAATCTGGAATAAACTTAGTGCATAAGACACAGTAGAGAATGACTACAGTTACCTCATATTTATTAAATTCAGATTTTGGGATAAGAACTCACTATTTGACAAAAACTGCCAGGAAAACTGGAAAACAATAGGATACAAGCTAGATATAGACCAACATTGCCCACTATGTACCAAGATAAGATCAAAATGGGGACATGCTTTAATCATAAATGGTGATACCATAAGCAAATGAAAAGAGCAAGAAATAATCTACAAGTCAGATTTAAGAGAATGGGAAAATTCATAATCAAACAAGAGAGAAAGTGCATTACAAAATGGGAAATAGTTTTGATTACATTAAATTAAATAGCTTTTATACAAATAAAAGCAATGCAACCAAGATTAGTAGGAAAGCTGAAAACTAGGAAAATATTTAAAGCAAGTCTCTCTGATAAAGTTCTCATTTCTTAAATATATAGAGAATTGAGTGAAATTTTAAGAATACAAGTCATTCCCCAATTGATAAATAATCAACGGATATGAAGAGGCAGTTTTCAGATGGGAAATCAAAACTATCTGTATACATATGGAGAAGTGCTTTAAATCACCTTTGATAAAGAGAAATGGAAATGAAAGCAACTCATACTTATCAGATTGGCTAAGATGACAGGAAAAGATAATGATAAATGTTGGAGAGAATGTGGGAAAATTGGGCTACTAATGTACTGTTGGTAGAATTAAACTAATCCAACCATTCTGAAGAGCAATTTGGAACTATGCCCAAAGGTCAATCAAACTGTGCATATTGCTACTAGGTCTGTATACCAAAGAGATCATAACAAAGGGAAAAGGATCTCTATGTGCAAAAATATTTCTAACAGCTTTTTTTTTTTTTAAATTTGTGGTGGCAAAATACTGGAAATTGAGCCAATGGCATCAGTTGGGGGATGACTGAACAAAGCATGATATATGGATGTAATGGAATACCATTATGCAATAAGAAGTATGGACAAATTTCAGAAAAACCTGGAAAGTTCTAAGAACTGATGCAAAGACAAAATGAGCAGGAAAACATTGTACACAGTATCAGCAAAATTGTGTGATGATCAGCTATGAATGAATGATTCAGCTCTTCTCAACAAACAATAATCCAAAGTACAAGGGATTCATAAAGAAAAATGCTATATATAATCAGATAAAAAATCTGATGAACTCTGAATTCATATTTTTTCACTTTATTCCTTATTATGTTTTTCCCCTTTAGATCTGTTTCTTCTTTTCACAACTATGACTAAAATGGAAATTTGTTTTACATGATAGCACATATATATATATATATATGTATATATATATATATATATATATATATATATATATATATATATACATATATATATATATATATATATAATATCAAAGTGTCTACTATCTTCAGAAGAGAGGAGGGAGGGAAGGGGGAAACTTTGGAATTCAAGATCTTATAAAAATGAATGTGAAAATTTTTCTTGGCTTGTAACTGGGGAAAAATGCTTTTTAAAAAGTGATCTCTTTTCCCCTCTATCCTTAGAGAATATTTTCTAGACTTCTCTTTTGCACTTATGTCACTCTCTTATCTACACAGTTATTTGTGTGCAAGTCTCATCTCCCCTCCTCTTGCCCCCACATTAAAATATAAGCAGGATCTGTGTTCTATCTACTTTTGTAACTCTAGAACCTATTATTGTGCCCTGTTTATAGAAGGCACTTGATTAATATTTATGTAAATAAATGGAAACATCTTCAAATATTGACTGTCAAAAATTAAACTACCTAACTGCACTTGTAACAGCTGTCTCTGAATCTCCTAAAAAATTGCAGATCAGGAGTATGCTGTTAAATGTTTACCAACCAGTTCTGTGATGGAAAATGTATATAGGACATACTTATAAGTTTAATCTTCATGATTAAAATTTTATTAAGTCTGCACAATCAAAAAACCCAATAACTCAAACACCGATTTAAAGCATTTGCTGATTTCTGAAATTTAAATACACACTGAAAATTTCATAATCAGTTCTCCAAAGAAAGTTTGAGCCAGCTCTGCATCTATCCCTCTTTATTCCTCTCCTTAATTAGGTTGTAACTTACAACCTTAGATAGTTGGCCAAGGCACTGAAACTTGGCAAAGTTAAGAGATTTGTCTATGAACATATGACTAATCTGGCAAAATTTCAACCCGGTCTCCCGACTCTATGGCTAACCCTCTATCCACTTTGACATTTAGGCACCTGAGTTTCAGACAGGTTCTGTGGTTGCTTACATTCACATAGCTAATACACTGTAGAGGGTTCTAGTTATCTCAAACTGCTCAGAGGAAACAGTAGTAACTGTGAGGGAAATGGCAGTTTGTCAAAAAGTAGAATGGCATATAGTGGGTAGAATGTGAGATCTGGAGTAAGTAAGACTCATCTTCCCGAGCTCAGGTCTGGGCTCAGACACTTAGGCTCAGACACTTACTAACTGGGTGATCTTGGGTGTCATCTAACCCTGTTTGCCTCAGTTTCCTCATCAGACAAAATGGCAAACTATTTTAGCAGCATTGCCAAGAAAAGTCCAAATGGGATCACAAAGAATTAGACCAAACAATCAGTTCAATGTGCAGGATATGACTGATTTCCCTTCTAGTCCCTTATCAAAGTGTCAGCAATCCTATACTTTTAATCTGGACATATGATTTTACTTAGGTAATTTACCAAGAGAGCTTGGCACTCATTCTAAAATTTATTGTCTTAGAGAGTTTCTTGGAGAGGGCACTGAGAAGTTTAGTGACCTGCACAAGGTCATAAAATCAGTGTATATTAAATTTGAAACCAGGTCTTCCTGACTCTAAGGTCAACTTTCTGTCTACCTACTACGCAATGTTGCCTCTCCCTAGGCTCCAGTACATTTAACCTCATAGTTATTGCCCAGAAGACTACCTAATAAGAGAGGGACAGAGAGAGAGAGAGAGAGAGAGAGAGAGAGAGAGAGAGAGAAACAACACAGAGAAAAAGAGATACACAGAGAGAAACAGAGAAAAAGAGAAAGAGACAGACACACACAGACAGAAAGAGGAAGAGAGATGCAGCAAGTATAGTTGAATGGATTGTTGATAATGATTGACAAAGAACTGTAGTGTAGATGAAGGGAACAAAGAGCCATTTGTATCCATTGGGAGCATATGACCAGCTGCCCTAGTGTGGATAAAACTGTTCCATTTGTTAATCTGCTTTATTGGATTTCCTTCAAGAAGCTCCTTCAACCTGGTTCTCTTTTTTTCTTTTTTCTTTTTCAAAGTCATAATTGAAAAGTAGAAGAACAAGGAAGGAAGTACCCTAGACAATAAATAACACCTCTTGTAGCTAATTTCTTTTTCTCGAGCTTTGAGCCAGCTATCTCAAAAAACAGTCATAAGATATTCAGAGAAAAACATTAACCAATCTTTTAAAACAACATCATTCATAGCTTCACATTTGCTTGGTTTTTGCCATCATTTGGGTGATGACAAGCAAAGTTATCCTCTAATATTTCAAATAACCATAGGATGAGATGATAGAAAGAACATTTACTTAACTAGGTATCAATAAGGTGGGTTTCCATTCTATTTTCTAACTTCAATTAGCCATGTAAGAAGAGCAAATAATTTTATTTCTCTGAGCTGCAACAATTCATCTATAAAAGAGAAAATATTTTTCCTATATAATAAATTATATATGGAGAGAGAGAGGGAGAGAGAGAGAGAGAGAGAGAGAGAGAGAGAACTTTGAGCTTTACAAAATATATACTTCATAACAGCTCTATTATTAACCCTATTTTGCAGATTAGGAAACTGAGGTACACAGAGATTAAGTGATTTTCCTGTGATTATAAACTAGTTAACTATCAGACTGAAAATGTAATTTTATATCTTTTCCTTAAAAGTACTCTTCCCACACCATACTGACTTTTCTACCTGTGTAGCAAATAAAGAAAAAGAATTAAAATCATTATAAAAATCATCAATATTGTACAAATAGAAGCTATGTACACATGTTGTTGCTCAGTCATTTGAGTTGTACTTTCTTCTTTGTGACTTATTTAGAGTTTTCTTGGCACTGAACTGGTTTCCCATTTCCTTCTCCAGCTCATTTTACAGACAAGGAAACTGAGGCAAATAGAGTTAACTAACTTGCTTGGGATCACACATCTAATAGTGTCTGAGATTAGATTTGAACTCATGAAGATGAACCTTCCTGAATCTAGGCCTGCCACTCTACTCACTAGATCATCTATCTATCTATCTATCTATCTATCTATCTATCTATCTATCTATCTACATCTATTCATGTATATATATATATATATGTATATATATATATATACACACACACATACAAACATATAAAACATTCATTCATTTTTAATCCTTTGGAGAATATCATTTTTCTCTTACCCATTGCAGTATACTTCTTAGATAAGCTCCTTAAAGGCAGGAACTATCTTTGCTTCTTTTTGGATCCTTATTAATTGATTGATATTGATTTTTCTCTTCATTCCTGTTACAAGTAAAACTTCAAACTTCCTTTTATAGTTTTTGGTCAGTAATTTCCCCAAATGTGTCTCTTGGAGTTTTAAATAATTGTATGAGAGAGAAAAAATATCTAAAAATCCCCCCAAATAGAGATTTCAGAGAGAATAAGGTCTTTGGAAGTAGGTGGTTGGAAGGCATAGTTTTTCCTTATGAAGGACATAAAACTTTGGGTTATCTAAAAGACCTTTGGGCACAAAGGAGAGATTCACCAAAAAGTTGGAATCTTCTCTTTAATAGCTATTTTAAATTACTTCATTTTCTAAGGACAATATAAACTTTTAGGGTAGTACAATTACATCTGTAAATGTTCTTAGGGTTAAAAGTGGGAATATATAGAAAGAGAATTGTATAGACTAATATTTATGGGCTATTTTGAGTTCATTGTGCTGTTTTTGTATTCTTTGTGGAGCAAAGTGAAAATTGTTTCATCTCTGACATATATTGTTACCTTGAGTGCTTTCATGGGAACTGAGAACATTAATGGAACCCTAAATGTAAACTTTATTATGATGGAAACTCTGGGTGGGGGCAAAATGAAGCAAAAATGATTATTTTAGTGTAGGGAGAGAGGGAAACAGCTCCTTCTGCCAAACCTAGAATTTCAGAGCTTGAAGTACTAAACCACTGATATTTTCATCACTTTTAAAAATGCTAAAATCCATATTTCCCCTCAAATAATTAATAACTTTCCCTCTTTCAGCTATCTTGAATTACTTAAAATTATGACCAGTTCAGTATTAGATTTTCTCTGTGTATATTTGGTCTAATATAGCTGCTATTCCTATTTATGTTTTCTATGGTGACAGTCTCATACAGTAGGTAGGAGATGGTGATGCGAGAGTTCTAGAATGGTAGTCATTATGGGGAGAAAGAGTATGAGAGAATTTTGTTTCTTTTCAAGTCTCAGATCTCTTGCCAGTGAAGTGACAGATGTCAGTGCTGGGCATCCAACACAGTCCCGTATTCCCGACTCTAAATGTAGCACTCCTTCCACTTGTCCATCTTGCCTCTAAGTATTAAGATCTTTTACTCTATTCTTTTGCATAAATAAAGGTCAAGAGATCTCCTTTTCCTTTCCCAGATCTCCATTCTCCAGCCCAGTTCCTCCTAGTCCCAAGTTCACTTGAGAGAGACACCAGTCTTCTTCATCTCCAATGACAGAAACCTTCCCAAACCTCATCTTTTCCAATCCAACACACCTCTGTGATAGTGATTACTTCTGTCTGTTGCCTTTCTGTAGCCTGCCTTCTGGGGCTTGGATTTGGGCAGATGGAGCATAGACAATTTAGGGCCCGTTATTTGGAAGTCAACGAATTGGTATCACAGAATTATTCTCACTTCTACCAGTGATTAATTTATAGGAAAGTCATGTTTCTGTCACCTTCTCAGATAGCCTCATTTCCCCTTCATAGGTGTTTTTTCAAATTAATACTTGCTACAGAGGGTGAATTAAGAACAGGTGGGACCCTGAGGCAAAACAGTCTCATAGATTTGTCTCCCTCTTTCCCCCATGACTAGCCTTTGTTTACAATGAAATTTGTAATCCAAAATAGAGGTTTTAGGTCCCTCAAACCTGGGGCCCCCAAGGCAATGACACTTTTTGAATATATTTCTGTTAATTTATTTCCACTAGCTACTAAAGTGCTATAAGATATTTTCTGTGACAGTAAAATGAGTGTTAGTAAGGGCCATATTTTAATTTATCCTTGCTTCTTCCCTAGTGCTGATCACCATCTTTTGGATATAGTTCATCTTTAATCAATGGGAGATAGGAGGGTAGTAGAAAAAGGAAGGAAAGAAAAAAAAAAGGAAGAGAGTGAAGGGAAGGAAGGGAAGGAAAGGAAGGAAAGAAAATGTAAAAAGAACTAAATTTAGACTCTGGGGATTCACAACTTGAAAAGCTGTGAGCTGGGGAAAAGGAGGCATTCAAGACCTACAATGGTCACTGAAAAAACCTCTGGCTAGAGTTGTTACATTATCTGAATATTCTCTTCATTTCAGTATAGGTTGGAATGAGCTGTGTGGGGAGAGAGGGAAGAAGGGAGAGAGTGTAGAAAGAGAAAGAAAAGAATAAGGATGAAAAAGAGAGACAGAGAATGAATAATTTGGGGACCTCATGAACCCTCTAGAAGTGTGACTTAGTATCTCTATATTGTGAATGAATAGGGACTGTTAATTTGGTATAGATCCCTGAGCAATATGAGGGCACATTTTAGACTTTCATGTGTGAATCCCCAGAGGTATTCAAATCACTACCCTGGATTTACCCTTTTAGTGAATATACAGATGATTGAGAAAAAAAAAGAATTAATACTAGTACTGATGAATTCAATTGGGGCAATTCTAGCAATTAAGAATGTTATGACAAAGTTCTAAAAGATATTTTTAAGTAGATATCTTTTAAAAGTAGACATCTGACTGCTACTCTGAGTCCGAGTATCACCCGCAAAAAAGAGGATGCCCAGTGAGGTTCAAGTGAGGCCCAAAGCTTGAAAAACAACAAATCTAGTTAATAGTGAGTAGTCCTGTATCAGATACCCATGGGTGCCCACATTCGATCTTGGGATTGATGTTGACAATGAAGTAAATACAAGACATTTATCTCTTTTCAAATGACTTGAAATCAAGCATTCATTGGCACAAGTCAAAGTATTATAAGGCCAAGCAATCAGTGTCGACTGGCAAAGTATTTAAATCCATGCATGTGGTTTCCAGTTACTCTTTTCTTAGTTCCCATAATATACCCACAGGGTATGTTTCATAATCCACCAGTAAATACCTGCTATCACTTGAGTAATTTTGGAGAACAATGGAAAATTCACACGTACACTGCTTCCAAAAGAATTATAATTATCTGAAATCTACATCTGCTATGATAGAATCTTATTTTTGGGGCATATTCAGATATTTAAACATCTGTTGACCTCTGTGCATGATTGGAGGCCAGTATTTTCTTAATTCTTAATTCTCTTCCCCCCCTTCATTGATTTTCCATATTTTGTGAAGTATAAAACGGAGAGAGAAAGAACACTGCAAAGACTTGAAGAGGATGGAAAGTAAAAAGATGCAAGGAATTATTAGGAAATTCCTTTGGAATGACTTTTCTCAGCTGAGGCTATCCCAAGTTACCTCATTGGACACTCTTTTTAGGCTAAGTAGTTGATAGGAAAAGGCCAGCTTATCAAACATCAGACTTACTTATATGTAGTGGGAAGAAAACTGTGTGGATAATGTGAGACATTAGAAGTCTTGAATGAATAAAAATATAGGAATGAAGTAGGATATGAAGTTGGGACCTGTCATAATGAAAACATACTTAGGAAGGTTTAACATGTTACTTCTAAACCAGTACAGGAAAACATGGAACCCACAATAAAGGAAGGCACAAAACAAAGCAACAATCTGAGAAGAGGAATTGGTGTCCTGGATAGATGTGAGACTCAATAGAGCACTTGAAAAATGATGGGCTCTGCAAATTCAGCAAAATCTGGTGGGGATTTTTAGGTTTCTTATCTGAGTCACCCAAACATTGGAGGAAGAGAGTGAAGAATCAGTAGCTGAATGATGGTACTGATTCATGGCAGTGGGGGACAGGTGTTTATGAATGTCTATGTTGTTCTTAGTCATGGTTAGTACCATTCCAAAGTCCAAATATAACATCTACCAGAACTGGAGATGTTCTCAATAATGAAAGCTGTGATCAGATTCAGCTTAGAGCTTCCTTTATAAATCATTACTGTGATTTTATCCCCAATTTCCTGTTTCTAGAAAAGAGTGTTCAGCCCTGGTATGTCAGACAATCTGGTGGGCATGGTACAGAGGCTAGGGAAAGCAATTCTAGCAGTTATATCTCAAACCCATTTTGCACAAAGCCTCTTTTGATCGTCATCATTCAAATCCTAATATTTACTGTGTCCATATTTATTTATGTCTCTGCTGTCTCTTTTCCCCAGTTCCCCTCCCTCCAAAAAAAACCAGGCCTTCAACTTAGAACATAAATTTCTTGAGGGCATTTTTGTTTGTTTTATTTCGCAGGACCTAGCACTGGGACTTGTACAGAGTAAGCACTTTATTATTACTTGTTGATTGATTGATTGAATACAAGTACTGACTGTAAATCATTGATTAACAGGAATCTCCTGAGCCCGTGGAGCTGTCAGCACCTCTTGTATCTCTTGGAAGGCTAAGCTCTCTGGGACTCTTTATACTAGAACTCGAGATCTAATCCAGGCCCACTGTTAACGGTGTCAGAAAGAGGGGACAAGGACATTTCTTGTGAAATATTCAAGTCTTTAACGTTCAGTGTGGGACCTTTGAGAATAATCATGTACTAGTAGCCTTTGGTCTTGGGAAATTAGGAGGACTTGCATTTTATTGGTTCTACTACTGATAGAGAAGAGAGGGAAAAAGAGGTAAACCACGTTTTGAACAAAGTGAAGCATTCTAAGAAATTCACTTAAAATGGGAGACCAAAATGATAAAAACACATGAATGGGCAGTTTTAAAAGGAAGAAACAGAACTATCATTAGGTATATGGAATGATGCTTTGACTTTTTAGTAATTAGGAACATGCAAATTAAAACAACTTTGTGGTTGCACCTTAGACCCATCAGATAGGCAAAGATGACCAAAAAGAAAAGAAAACTTTAGAGAGGTTGGAAGACAGGATTATTAAGACATTATTGGCAGAGCTTGTGATTTGGTAGAACCATCCTAGAAAGCACTGAAAGGTGCCCCTAAAGTCACCAAATAGGATATACATTTTGACTCATAATTAGGCCTATATCTCTCAAAGAGAACAATAATAATGAAAAATACCCAAACTCAAAAAAAATTACTTTTATAACTCTTTTTATAATGAGTAAGAAAATGAACAGCGAAGGGTACAGAAGGTAGAGTGTTGAGTCTGGAGTAGGAATTCTCTCAAGAATTCAAATCTGACCTCAGACATTTCCTAGATGTGTGAACCTGGGCAAATCACTTAATCCTGTCTGCCTCAGTTTCTTCATCTGTAAAATGAGGTGGAAAAGGAAATGGCAGCTCCAGTATTTTTGCCAAGAAATCTTCAAATAAATCACAAAGAGTCAGATATAACTGAAAATGATTGAACAACAGTAACAACAACAACAAAGAGAAAATTAAGGAGATGATCTAGTTTGGGGAATGGTTGAACATATTATGGCATAAGCATTTTTTTTTTAGAATTTTTTCCACAGTATATATGCATGAGTAATTTTTTTATAATATTATCCCTTGTATTCATTTTTCCAAATTATCCCCCCCCTCCCTCCACTCTCTCCCCCTGATGACAGGCAATCCCATACATTTTACATGTGTTACAATATAACCTAGATACAATATATGTGTGTAAATACCATTTTCTTGTTGCACATTAAGTATTAGATTCCGAAGGTATAGGTAACCTGGGTACATAGACAGTAGTGCTAACAATTTACATTCACTTCCCAGTGTTCCTTCTCTGGGTATAGTTTTTTCTGTCCATCATTGATCAACTGGAAGTGAGTTGGATCTTCTTTATGTTGAAGATATCCACTTCCATCAGAATACATCTTCATACAGCATTGAAGTGTACAGAGATCTTCTGGTTCTGCTAATTTCACTCAGCATCAGTTGATGTAAGTCTCTCCAAGCCTCTCTGTATTCCTCCTGCTGGTCATTTCTTACAGAGCAATAATATTCCATAACCTTTATATACCATAATTTACCCAACCATTCTCCAATTGATGGGCATCCATTCATCTTCCAGTTTCTAGCTACTACAAAAAGGGCTGCCACAAACATTTTGGCACATACAGGTCCATTTCCGCTCTTTAGTATTTCTTTGGGATATAATCCCAATAGCAGCAATGCTGGGTCAAAGGATATGCACAGTTTGATAACTTTTTGGGCATAGTTCCAAATTGCTCTCCAGAATGGCCGGATTCTTTCACAACTCCACCAACAATGTATCAGTGTCCCAGTTTTCCCACATCCCCTCCAACATTCATCATCATTTGTTCCTGTCATCTTGGCCAATCTGACAGGTGTGTAGTGGTATCTCAGAGTTGTCTTAATTTGCATTTCTCTGATCAGTAGTGATTTGGAACACTCTTTCATATGAGTGGAAATAGTTTCAATTTCATTTTCTGAGAATTGTCTGTTCATATCCTTTGACCATTTATCAATTGGAGAATGGTTTGGCTTCCTATAAATCAGGGTCAGTTCTCTATATATTTTGGAAATGAGACCTTTGTCAGAACCTTTACTTTTAAAAATATTTTCCCAATTTGTTACTTCCCTTCTAATCTTGTTTGCAATAGTATTGTTTGTACAGAAACTTTTTAGTTTGATGTAATCAAAATATTCTACTTTGTGATCAATAATGATCTCTAGTTCTCCTCTGGTCATAAATTCCTTCCTCCTCCACAGGTCTGAGAGGTAGACTATCCTCTGTTCCTCTAATCTATTTATGATCTCATTCTTTATGCCTAAATCATGTATCCATTTTGATCTTATCTTGGTATATGGTGTTAAGTGTGGATCCATATCTAATTTCATGGCATAAGCATTTAATGGAATATTATTATACCATAAGAAATGATGAAAGGAGTGATGTCATAGAAACCTGAAAATACTATTGCATAGTTAAAAAGAACCAGGAGAATAATTTATATAATATGTAGGTTATAAAGAAAAATAACTTTGAAAGAATCTATGTAATGCTAACCACCTCCTGACAGAGAAATGATAGGCTCAAGAGGAAAAGTGAGAGGTACAGTTTTGAACATAACCAATATAGACATTTGAAAATGCTATTTGTTTCAAAGGTTTTTTTTTTCTTTTTTATCCCATTATCATGGAGCTTTATGAGAGAGGAGAACCAAGGATAGGGTAACCAAAATAATGTAACTGAAGGAAGGCCAGAAAGATTTATAGCCAAGAAGGTCAGCAAAGTTGCATTATTATATACTGTTTATAAAGCAAGCTCTACATAATAGTCTCTTTTTCATTACAATATTCTCCTATGCTGCAGTGTGCACAGAAATGCTTGTTTTATTTAGGATTTGCTAAGTTTGGAATTAAAAAAAAACAACAAAAAACTATAAACATGAGAGACAACCAATGAAAAATCATGAAGACAGGAGATGCAGTTTCATCTTGGGGAAAAAAAAATAGCTGACCAATTTGACTGGAATAAAGAGTGTACAACCTGAAATAAGACTGGAAAGGTAAGTAGGGGACCAATTTTGGAGGCTTTAAAAGTTGACTGAAAATTTGTTATTTTATATTAGGGACAACAGGGAATCCCTATGCCCCTTGAGGAGAAGAGAGGGAATGTGAAGCGTTTCTTAGAAAAAATAGAATACTGTAATTCTGATGGAAGTGGAAATCTTCAACATAAAGAAGATCCAACTCACTTCCAGTTGATCAATGATGGACAGAAATAACTATACCCAGAGAAGGAACACTGGGAAGCGAATGTAAATTGTTAGCACTACTGTCTATGTACCCAGGTTACTTATACCTTCGGAAGCTAATAATTAATGTGCAACAAGAAAATGGTATTTACACACATATATTGTATCTAGGTTATATTGTAACACATGTAAAATGTATGGGATTACCTGCCATCGGGGGGAGGGAGTGGAGGGAGGGAGGGGATAATTTGGAAAAATGAATAAAAAAAATTAAAAAAAAATAGAATACTGTAAGGGTGGTAGAAGAGAATACAAACATTGCAAAATGCCTGGAGATATGGATTGCCCTGGCACATGCCCACCTCCTGGGGTTATGATAAACACCTGCAGTGAGTGGTGGCTGACCACATTGGCACTTCTGTCGGGGTATTTACAGGAATTGGATAATAAAAAAGAGCTTATACACATCTGGGATCCAACCAGCCTCTGCATGGGAAGGAGTGGAGTTTGTGGTGAGAGTGAGTACAATGAACAGACAAGTTAAGGCTGGAAGAAGTGGTAAAGCTGTGGTAGAAAGGGTGTCTGGTCCTTGATCTCCTTTTGAGTCATCTCTGTGGTGCCATTGGGTGTTCATGGTTGGTCAGGGGTCATGTTTCTTGCTGTACCAGAACCCACATACAGAGAGCATCAGGAGTGGAAGAGTAATGGCTAATGAAAGATGTGGTCAGAGGCTGCTTAGATTTTACCCTCTGAGCTTGCTCCTGAATTCCTGCCCTTAATGAAGGTGTGAAGAACCTATCATTGTAATCCCCACAAAAGATTACAATCCAGGCTATTTGTTATTAATATTATTTAGTTATTTTTAGCCATGTCTAACTCCTTGTGACACCATTTGAGGTTTTCTAGGCAGAGATATGGAATAGCTTGCTAATTCCATCTTCCACTCACTTTTCAGGTGAGAAAATTGAGACAAGGTTGAGGAACTTGCTCAAAGTCACACAGCTAAGGTGTCTAAGGCTTGAAATTAGGTCTCCCTGATTCCAGGTCCAGCATCCTATCTACTGCACCTACCTATCTAAAATATAAACTAAGAACTCCCACAATCCAAGGTGGTTTTTTTCTCTAGCATAATTTCAAATATCATGTGAAAACTCATTTTAAAAGAGTAGAAGAGAAGCCAAACAGAGAAAGAACTACCAAGGCTTGTACAGAGCATGGGCAAAGACAAGCTTTTTGCTTCTAGTAAACCACATGTGCAGGATTGTAACTGAGGGTCTTGGTGCCTTCATTGTCAAGGCAATCTCCTTTTTAACCAATAAGTAAGAAAAACTGGTGACAGCTATGAGATTCTGAATAAGTAGATGGAATTGGCAAAGAAATTGTGAAGTACTGATAAGATTACTTCCTGAAGCAAGAATGGAAGGGCACTGATGGGGGTCAGTTCAACTTTATAATCCCACTATGGGACTTCTGTGGAGGTTATGGGTAACCCACCTTGCTGTGTCCAGTTATATCAAACCCCAAAGTTAACTTTCCCCTATAAATCTTTCCCTGGCTCATACCATTTTTGCTAAACTTCTTTGGGTTAGCCTGCTGCAGTGTTCTGCCTCACTGCGTCATTCTCCTTAACTCTTCCCCATGCCTCATTGTTTCTTTTCTCTCATCCCTGCCCCATGCCTCATAATGTTTTTCTCTTTCTTATAACTAACTAATTCTTTTAGAATGCTAAATCTCTTTATGAATTTAGCCTACCAGTCAGTGGTATATTCTCACCTCAAGAATATTTCCTTTCTCCTGGTTAATTGACTTTTTTCATTGTTAATTGATAAAACTACTTTCCTGTCTAACAACATCTCCCAAATCTATTTCATATTTACCATTCCTGGTGTCTATTGTAAGTCTTCATTTTGTCTATAACCTCCTCTTGTAAATAAACCTACCGTTTGCCAAAGAGAATGGCCATTGTGAATTTTTCATATGATCAACCCCAATGTTTGTTACCAATTGCTCTCCTAAATCTCATTATTTGGTTTCTGAATCCCAAACACATCATTTGGAATAGAAATTGATACCCTGAACATGTCAACAATGAATAGTTAAAAGGTAGTAATTTCACTCTCAACTTTCTTTTCTTCAGCTAAGATCAATTTCAATGCCATTTTAAGCCACTTCTTTTGGGAGGGAGTGGAGGAAGAGGAAGGTTAGAGAAGTGATTTTCCCTATTCCTTTCCCTGGCTATCATGTGGTCCGGAGCACATCAGCTAAAGCAAGTATTGTGCCTGAGTAAGCATGAGCCTGCATTTTGGCTGTCTCTTTTGTGTCTGGTTTAGCCTGATCTTAAGTGAAAATATCTATCTTGAGGGGGATGTATTAAAACTTGGAAATGGCCTCAGAGTTTGAATGATACAGAAGTCCTGGGTCCTTGTAGTTGAAGCTTGCTGACAGCCTGAGGGAGGGGGAGTTTAGAGAGGAGAAAGCCCCTGAAAAATACTCCAGCACTCTTGGAAACTATCACCATCAACAAAAGAATCAACTCAAGCTAGATCTAGTTTGTTTCCAGACATGCTGGACCTTGTTTGGATAGTTCCATAAACTTTATGCTATTGCTTGTGTTCTAATTAAGTTGAAGTATCAGCCTCCTAAAGAGTATAGCAGTAGTTATTAGTTGTTATTGAATACTAAGTAAAGTTATCCTTTCAATGTGATATAAATCCTGAAATCATCTTATTTCCTCTCTTTTTCAAACTTTCTTATTACCATAGTAAAGACAACCAGGATGTTCACAGACTGCCTTAATTAGCATCTTTAAGATACCTATGTTGAGAACCCAAGATTTCCCAGACGGTCTTTATTAGTCTTTTCAAGGCAGTCTCAATCTCTCAATACACATCTTTGTTTCTGCTTTTATTTCTCATCCTCCCCTGAGAAATCTCCAAGATTATATTTCCCCTATAAAAGATGTGCTCATGATGAAAATCTTTGCTAAGTCCTTTTCAGGACTGAGTCCATTATGAGGCTGTCTCTGTCTGTTTCTGTGTCTCTCTGTCTGTCTCTGTCTATTCTCTCTTTCTTTCCACCCCCATTAGTATCTTCCCTTTAATGGCATCTTATTTCTTATTATAGGTTACTTTGCTTAGTCTGCTAAACTCCTCTATGGATTTAACCTGCTAGTCATATTCCTCTATATTATATATATGATAAGGATATATGTCATATCTTCCAAATTCCTTTTTTTAACCGTATTTCTCTCTCAAATCTATTTCATATTTACCACTCCTGATGCCTATTTTACCTCTTCATTTTGTCTATAACTTCTTTTCCTAAATAAATTTCCTTTTTGGTAAAGAGAATGACCATTGTGAGTTTGTCACATGTATTTGAAACTAGGAATTACTATGCTGACCTCATCAAATGTATGCTATGAGTCTTGTGTCTTTTAGGTTTTCTTGTGTGTGTAGAATAAGATTTCATCCCCATACCTCATTCTTATCATGTATTGAATAACTTTTTCTGTTCTTTGCTTTAAGAAGACTATCTTTGAACTTACATAATTGGTCCCAAGGCCCTAGAGTAGAGGATGCAATGAGTCAAAGAACTTGAGGAAAGAAGTATGATCCCTCTTTGGGGCATCAGGATCCCAATAGGCTGAATCTAGTCCAAACTATATACATGAGATAAGAGTATAGGGACTCCTCAATGGAGAAGAGAGTTGCTCTATTACCCCCACCTTTTTTTCTCTCCATCCTTTTCTCCTTCCTGGTCAAGGAGGAATTTCTTATTGCTAAAAAGAAACAGAGAAACAGGGATAAGGTTAGAAAGCAGAAAAACTGACAAAGAGGAAAAGAAAGCATGGTAGGGGCAAAGATAAGAATGGGGGTATGACAATCAAAGGGGAAATGATATAAATAACACAAATTAATCTGCAACTATTTAGACTGAATTAAAAAAATTCAGGAAACGAAAGACAAGTGTAACCTCAAAAATGTCACTGAGGAGTTTTGCTATGTAACTACTGAAAGGAAGTTTAAAAAAAAAGTAAACTGATTCAAAAGCAAACACAACCATACTAATAAAATACAATGACAGTCACCATTTCAGAGTACCAATAAGGAAACTTGGGACCTACCTCCTGACAGGTAGGTGAGAGATTCAATATATAGATTGAGATGGACATTTCTAAACATGTCAGCATAGGAATTTGTTTTGTTTGACTATATTTGTTACAAGTATTTTGTTTTGTTTTGTTTTGTTTTGTTTTTCTTCTCAGTTGGGAGAGATGAAATTCAGGGGAGAGAAAATAAATTCTTATTAGCTAAAAACATAAAATTAAATTGAACAAAGTTAATATAGTTGCAAAAAAAATAGCTTGAAGGACTTTTTTTCTCTGCTTCGTATAATAGGTAGGAAAATACTTTTCAGTATCACCTCTCAAAAAGAAAAAAGTCTTCCTAACTATCCCCTGCCAGAAATGTGAAATATTAGTTGACAAGAAGATAACCTTTAAGTTGTTAAGCTCTACTCACAAATCCAGAGCTGTCTGAAAAGCCAGACTCCCTGATATTTTCTGTCATTGAGTATGTTACTGAATCTGTCATTTGTGCTGGATTGTCTAAAGAATATTCTGCCTGTCCCCACCTTCTTCACTGAACTCTGGTGGTGATTGAAGGGTAGAAGAAGATACAGTATTTACTTTTGGTATAAGGAAGAAACAAACCCAAAAGTTGGACATTTAAAGATAATTTTTAAAGTATTAGGAACTCTAAGACTCTAGGAAAGTTTACTATTTCTTACTGTCAACCTTTTTCCTCCAGAGTTTGTTCTAAGGAAGGTTGTATCCATGAATATAATTTTTCTAAATAGGTAGGCATGTATACATGGGAACATAATTAGAACTGAGCTTAGGGTTTGTATGGACAAAAGTCACAGGGAGAGAAGGATATAATCTCATAGTTGTCTTAAATGAGTATCTTTGGGCTAGGTTGTTTTTCAGTACTGGGAATTGATATGAATCAGTCTGAGGAGATTATCTGGCATAGCAGTGGAAGTTCTGGGTTCAGTATGGCAATACTTCAAGGAACTTCCAATGTGAGACTTCTGCTAGGAACTTCTGATATGCCCACTTAAGGAATGCTCAGTTTTATGTCTTGCTGAACTGGTTCCAATTCCTAGGCCAGTCTGGTCTCTTCTGGCTAGGAAGGGAGCTTAAACAAATTAAGGTGATTACTAAAGTCATTAACCATTCCCTTTTCATATTACAAATACTGTTGCTGTTGTTCCTTCTTCATTTTCAAAGAGGATCAAAGATATCCTGGGGTGACATTTTGACTTGTTTGAATTGGATTTAAGTGGGGCAGTCATTAACTTCACTCTCTCCTCCAGAGACACATGAACATTTATAACCTCTATATGTTACAGACATTAAAGTGTCCGTGAATTAGGAGACTGTAATAAGGATCCCAGAAAATTCCTCCTTCACAGTCTGGAGAAAGTATTCCCACTTCCTGTTATCTCATTACTTTGGGAAAAAAAGACTTTTTGCTGTTTCCCTTCCACATCTTCAGGAACTTCAATGATATTATTTGTTCTCTCCATTGTCCAATAACCAAGGAAGGAATAGAGTCTGAGGGGGTGGTGGTGAAACACCCCAAGGCTCAGAAAATCGGTTCAACTTTCCAAAGAACCTTTCCAGAATTTTCACATGATCAGAATGTTTGTTTAAACTGAACTAAGGTTGGACTGAAGAAAGAGGTTAAGGGTCAGAGGTGCCTTTGAGTTTGAACTAGATAATGGCAGTTCATCCATTCCCTGCCTTAAAGAAAGCCCATCACTTCCTTGGTCGTGAACCCTGATGTTTCATTGTCCTGCATTCTTCTCATTTTCAAACAGCATTTTTAGAGTCTTCAAAGGGAATTTGCTGGCAGAAGAGTGAGTGGGAGAAGATGTCAGGAAAGGTGAAATCTCTCCCGCCAAAAAGCTTTCTTTGTATACAAATGATGGAAACTGCTTCTCATTACATTTTTGCAAATTTGTCATTTCTAAATCTTAACTCAAGTATAGTTAGAGTTTTTGATGGAGTTAGAGATAGCAAAAAAGAAAGCTAAAATATAATGGAAACAAAAATGAATTCCATCTAGTCTTTGAATGACTTCATTCCCAGACCTTTCCATACCAACCATAACATCAGGTTCAATCTCAAAGCCCAGAAAAACTGAACTCTTCCATGGCCAGAACTCCCATTGTGGGGCACCACTGTGTTGACTAGTAGTTGCCTTATTTGGCCACTACATCTAAACTTCATGTCACTTCCCATCCCTCTGCATAAGAATAATTATTTACTCTACCTTCTCCTTTCCAGTTCTAGAACCATAATCAAATTCTATCATTGCTCTTGAAAAGATGGCTCAGTTTATTCTCTTATGATTCTACTCATCATCCTGATTATTTTCCAAATCAAATATCCTTTCCTAGCCACCCTTCCTTTTTGTTTTATCTCTTCCAGTTAGAATGTTAGCTCTTACCTTAAGTGCAAGAACAGTCTTTATTTTTCATTCTATCTGTAGTACTTGGCATATAGTTATAATAAATGCTTTTCATTCCCTCACTTATTCATTTATTGCTAAAATTGATCAGATTGAAGGTTTTCTAATTGTAAACCTATATATTTCTGAGGGTTTTTTTTTCTTAAATTAATTTTGATCATCTCATAAATTGGTGGTCCGACTATATGGAAACAGTTAATTTAGAATGATTCCTACATGAATAATGAATAATTTCCTCCATCTATTAAAATAAGTTGATGATTAATTTACGTATATATATACATACATATATATATGTGAATTTTCTCAGTTGGAAGCTCCCTAAACCAGTAAAATCAGAAATTTTGACCAGTGTATGTGAGTGTTGCATAGTATATGTTGTATATGTTGAATATATATGCATGTGTTATATGTGTTTGATGTATCTGTGAATGTATATTATACCTTGATTATACTTGTGAAAAAAATAAGATCAGCTGACTTTTGATCCTCAACTTAATTAATCTCTTAAAATCTAATAGAAACTCATAATTGATAACATTCTAAGGTTTCCAATAATTTTATGAAGGAAACAACATACGTGTTATTCATTATCCTTTTTATTTTTAATAAATTAGTAAATAGAGGTTCTGAGAAGTTGTCTAAGTCATACAGGCAGTAAAAATCTAAGACAGCATTTCAACTCAGATGTTCAACACTCTCTCTATGACATTTCACTTTTTCTATAGTAAAGAATGTAGAATTATAGAGTCTTACAACAGAAATGAATAGATAGGAGAATATCAAATCATTACCTAGTTTTCAATTAAATAACCAATAACAATTTTTAAAACCTTTTGAGTGGTAGTTTCCCTTCCAAGGAAGAATAATGAACGTTTAAAAAATATGCCAACACTTTTTTTAAGTAACCTAGCCCTAAACTACTTTGTGTCCTGACTGAGTGGTAATTTGATCAATTAGTGTTCATGTTTCTTGTACACAAGTATATTAAATTTTCAATACATACATACATATATATATATTTTTTTTTGAAATTTCTAGGATTTGTTATGAAAACTAGCATTTTGGGGCAGCATCCAAGATGATAAAGTGAAGGGAAAAAATTCAATTAGTTTTTCTATACAAACTCTTAAAAGATATAGAAAATGCACCAGACTGAATCCTGATGGATAAATCAAGAAAAAGTTAAAAGTCCCTTGTCAAGCCCATCTTAGCAAAGGAAACAGACATGAAAGTCTTTGGACCAATTGGCCAACCACATGTTGAGCCAGGAAAACAGTGTATGAGTATGTGGTCACAGCACTCTAGTGTCTAGGGAGAGATTGTATACCAAGAAAAGAGGAGTTCTGATTCATATATGCTATTCCCCCCCACACACACACACACACCATAGAACTGCAATTGTGACAGGTGCCAATTGGAATCTTTTATGATTATTTCTCAGTTGCAACTTGAAGATCCAGGATAGAGTGATTTTGGGATATGACTGCAACAGTGGTATTCAGATAGTGAGGAACTGAGAAAAAGGAGCAAGTGTGAAAGCCATCATTAGCAACAGCAGAGGTATGGCTCAGACCTCACCTGCAAAGCAAGGTCTCATTTTCAACATCCAGTCCAATCTACAAAGGATTAACTAGGTCAATACCAAACCAAATATTCTGAGCCTTACTCCAGGAAAACAAAAGTAGGACTAGTCCAGATCTTTCCCCTAGAAGAGCTATAGAGTCCAGCCCTAATATCAAATCTGAAGTTAGGAAGTAGTCTATAAGAATGGACAAACAAAACTATACCCACACAATATAAGCTAATATGGTACAAATGTAGAAGAAATTGACTCCAAAACATCTATAAGCAAAATCTTGGAGAAAACATAGCTTAGGCACAAATGCTAGAATTATTGAAAGACATGAAGCAAGAGTTTTAAAAATTTAAATAGAATGGGAATGTTTGAGGAGAAAACTGGAAAAGAAATGAGACCTATTGAATAAAGAATTGGAAAGGGAATTAAGAGCTTGGCACAAAAGATAGAAAGTATTGCACAAAAAACAACCTTCCTGAAAATTTGAATAGAAC
This sequence comes from Sminthopsis crassicaudata, assembly GCF_048593235.1. Lineage (NCBI taxonomy): Eukaryota > Metazoa > Chordata > Mammalia > Dasyuromorphia > Dasyuridae > Sminthopsis > Sminthopsis crassicaudata. Next base: position 588,181,133 of record NC_133617.1, read on the forward strand.
AAACAAAAGTCAATGACTACTTGAGGCTAAAAGAAAAATTAAAACAAAGTCAAGGGATTGAAACACATCAGCAAGTCTCACAGCCAAAACAACTAGTCTATGAAATACAGAAGGAAAAAAAATATAAAGATCATTAAAATATTTAAATGTTATGACCGAAAAAATTCCAGAAATTTAAAAACTATCTAATTCTCATAGAACCAAAAGGCAGAGTGAAAAACAGAAGGAATCTACTGGTCACCATCAGAAAGAAACCCCTAAATGAAAATTCCTAGAAACATGATCATTAAAATCCAGACTTTCCAGGTTAAAAAAATATTACATGCAGCCAGAAAGGAAAAAAAAAAATCAAGTACCAAAGAACCACAGTTAGAAATACTCATACCTTACCAATCACAATTATAAAGAAACAAAAAAACAAAAAAAAAAAACAAACAAACAAAAAAAAAAAAAACACCATGGAGTGTGATATTCCAGAAAACAATGGATATGGTCCTGTAGACAAGAAAAACTTACAGCAAAACTGAGTATCATGCTATAGGGTAAATGGGGAAATAATTCCATAGGAGAAAATGTACTTTTAATGAAATAGAGAATATCCAAGCATTCCTAATGAAAAAACTAGATCTTTGGAGGCAATTATTCAGATTCACCTGCTATACTGTCTCTTCAGAGTTGCCAATGGCAAGACAAAAATCAGGATGATTGATGATGACCCGGAATGCAGTAGATGACTTTGGCATCTTTGATGTTTGACCAAGCTCTAAGCATCCCACTAAGCCTGCTTCAGACATGGCTGTTGGAACAAATTGTTCTAATCATCTGTTCTTCTGGGGAAGTCTTCACATGTTAACTCATTAGAGTTTGAAGCCTGTCAGTAATCTTCAATCTAGTTTATCTTGTCTGTCAAGATGGTTTTACTAGGGTGTGGCCACTGTGTATGCTAGAGCTTCTTGAAGCCACAGGTGAGATTTGAGTGCTAGATTGACTGTAAAGGTGGATGAGAAGCCCTGAAGAAGGCATAACAAATGCTCACAACTCAACTTGCTGAACAACTCAAACATCCCTGACCCTATATACCAATTGAAAAAAATTCATATTTTTAATCTTTGGGTAATGTTTGAAAATTCAATTTCAAAAGAACACACACAAGTTTGTCATACTGGTAGTAACTATCAGAGGCAATATTTAAACCCAAGTCTTTCAGACATTCTATCCAATGTACCTTTTGGGCTAGGCATAAACTGGGGGCTTCAAGAAGCTAGTGCATAGCACATAGTTTAGAGAAGTTAATTTTTTAATTAAAGCTTTTTATTTTCAAGACAAAGCATGTATAATTTTCCATATTCATCCTTGCAAAACCTTGTGTTCCAAATTTGTTTCCCTCCTTTTTTCCCACCTTCTCCCCTAGATAGCAAATAATCAAATATATATTAAACATGTGCAATTCTTCTATACATACCATGCTGCATAAGAAGAATCAGATCAAAACGAAAAAAAAATGAGAAAGAAAACAAAATGGAAGCAAACAACAACAGAGAGAATGGGAATGCTATTTTGTGGTCCACACAGTTCCTACAGGCTTCTCTCTGGGTATAGATCGCTCTCTCCATCACAAGACCATTTGGAATGGCCTGAATTATCTCATTGTTGAAAAGAGCCACATCCATCAGAATTGATCATTATATAATTTTGCTGTTGCTGTGTATAATGATCTCCTGGTTCTGCTCATTTCATTTAGCATCAGTTCATGAAAGTCTCCCCAGGCCTTTCTGAAATCATCCTGCTAATCATTTCTTATAGAACAATAATATTCTGTAACATTCATATACTATAACTTATTCAGCCATTCTCCAATTGATGGGCATCCACTGTATTTCCAGTTTCTTACCACTACAAAAGAGGCTGCCACAAACATTTTTGCACATACTTTCTCTCCTTTAGGATATCTTTGGGATATAAGCCCACAAGAAACACTGCTGGATCAAAGTATATGCACAGTTTGATAGCCCTTTGGGCATAGTTCCAAATTACTCTCCAGAATGGTTGGATCCGTTCACAGTTCCACCAACAATGCATCAATGGCCTGGTTTTCCCGCATCCCCTCCCACATTCATCATTATCTTTTCCTTTCATCTTAGCCAATCTGAGAAGTGTGTAGTAGCAGGGAGGTTAATTTTTAAAACAACAAATTCAAGTGGATTTGGATTAGATTTAAAAATATATATATATCATTAATTTGCACGTACAACTGAAATTAAAATATTTAAGCATCTTCCACTTTTCAAATACTGTTTTTGATTTGTTGCCTTAGTTATTGTTTTTGTTCAGATCCATCATATATTTGGTTCATGAAACTCTAAGAGAGGGAACTCCCAGTGAAGAAATACCCTCTCCCAGTACAAATCAGCATTTGTTCTGCAACTTGCAGTCTGAATGAGTTCCTAAGAATGATTTGCCCAACCATCCATCCATCACTAAGCCTAAATTTTGCCATAAGAATAAATGAATTATTTTTTCATATAGTATTAACTTCTTTGCATCAATTGAATATAATTTTCCACATGAGACATTTAACCTTCTCTAATCAAAATGTTATATTTTTAAAATGCTTCTTGAATTTTAGCCATTTGGAAATTGTGTTGATTTTTTTTTATCCCCCTAGGATTCTAGCTGCTTAATCATCTTGCACTCTAGTTTAATCAGTAAGTCAACAAATATTTAATGACCTACTGTGAGTAATTTATTTTTTTCAGCAAAAACACCTTTATAATTATTAATCTTTTCCAAATTCAAAAAGTAAAAGATAAAATGATTTTTTCTTTTCTTTTTCTTTTTTTTTCTTTTTCATACATCACCAGATGTGCAGATATGCATGGAAAGTAAAGATGCATAAGTAATATAATTTAATACAAATTCATTTGAATTTATAAGCCTTTCAAATTTATTGCTAATAATAATGGACTATGAAAAATTCTGTGATCTCTCCCCCATCCCCAGTGAGACAGCCAGGGTCCAGGATGGCAGGCAGTCCCTTCTTGCTCTCCCCACACTCTTGGGTGGAGAATTGGCCCTGGAGCTGTGAAACAGGAAGAAGTGGGCTGAGTGACAGTGACAGGGACAAGAGAAAGAGTAATGAGGTCAAGAATAATAACAGAGTAGAGAAATAGAGGTGATGGTCTAGGAGGAGAAGAGCTTCTGACAACCTTGTATTATGCTGTCAAATGCTAAACTAAGTGAAAGTTACCCTCTTTTAGACTGTGGGAAAGAATGGGCCAGAGAGGCAGCTTTCCCACATTCTGCCTGAGTGTTGCTAGTTCTCCAAATGGTTCAGACAAAAGAGAGATTGTTTAGAAAGCCAGATTCATGTCTGAGTCCAGACAGAGCAACTCCACAAGGTGAAATGGAAAAAAGTTTCCTATCTCCTTTTGCACTCAGCCACTGCATTTAGAAAAGCATTTTTTCAAGGGCCTTCTTCCTGTGGCACCACCAATTAAGAGAAACTTCTCCAACCACACCCCGGTGCCTCTGAATGCCTCTATAATTCATATATGATAATGCCAGTCTGAGGAACAGCAGTGCCTAGTTAACGTGCCAGCTACTTGCTGAATAAGGCAAGCCAGCTGTTGGGGGCCGCCATCTGGGGGACTCATTGAGACGACATGAGATTCAGAGCTTAAAATGAACACCTTGTACAGGAACAAGATGTAATGTCTGTTGGGCTCCAAATCACCCAAATCTGGCAGACCCACTGAAAGGGTGTCAGCTGCCAAGCTCCCTTCAGTCGTGGGGACAAGACTTCTATTCCCCTGGCCAAACCAGATGGTTTGGGAAGGAAGATGGCAAGACACTGTGAGGCTCACAGCATCCTGTTTCCGACTGCTGAAGAGCCCACAAGGAGAGACATGATTTTGAAGGCCAATTTTCTACAGCACAGCACGAATGTCTTGTTATAATCCTGGTTATTAGAGGCAGTTGCTCGGCTAAAAGATGAGATTTGTAACATCAGATACCCAGAGAAAACATGGCATAAGTATATGAGACCTGGCCACAAAGCCTCAATGAATCAATGTTTCCAGTTAATTTGCAATATTTGCAATAGTGTCTTTTATAAGACTTTCAGAAGGCAGCAATCATAACACCACCATTGAAGTAGAAGATTGTGGTATAAGGGGATAGAGGATTGGGTCTGGAATCAAGAAGTCCTGAATTCAAATCTTAACTCAGATCCTGACTAGATGGGTAATCTTGTCCTAAGTTATCGTAAAAACTGGGGTAATAATAGCACCTACTTCCAAGGGTTTTTTGTGAGGATTAGTTGCAAAGTGCTTTGCAAATCTTAAAGTACTGTATAAATTCTAATTATTAGTACTATTAATCTTATAAAGAGAAGTATGCAGTAGAGTGCTCTTTTAATAATTATTGAACCTGATGGCAATGTAGAAAAATCTCTTCAAATTGCTTTATTCTTGCCTAAGTACGGAGAAAAAGAAATATAAGAGGATGTTGTAGCTACTCTGTAAGAAGAACACAGGAAAATGTCCACCCTCAGTATTGACTGATTTCTGTTTATTTTTTCTCCTTTGTAGTTGTTTAGGCATATTGCAGAAGCCATAGTTGGTGGGCCATGGCTTAGCTCAGCTTCCAACTTAATCAAACCGTTTTTTTAGCTTAACTGTCTGCAAATGAAGAGAAGAGCAGAGGACATGAGTTATCTAATGACTTCTCCTCCCTTCCTTCCACCCTCAATCACTTTGACATGTGCATTTATGCCATGAAACATAATAGAATTCACAGCAGGTTCAGAAAAGAAATTTTGGCAGAGATGAGAAATGATATAACATGAATAGGGTCAGATGGTCAAGTCATATAAGTCCATGAGGGTCATTTTCTTCATATGGTGAGACAATGATGATGTTTCTTTTGCTGACCTCACAATACTTTTGAGATAACATGTAACTATTATTTGAAAAATGCTATGTAAACTGAGCATATTTTTATTAAAATGAAGAGATAAGAGGGTTTAGAAGTAGAGAGAGGTCTTAAGATTCTTCATAATCTGGAATTCATGGACAGATTTCAATGGATTTGTGAACTTAGAAAAATTTTACATTTTTCTTTTCACTGAGCTCTAACTGAACTTTAGCATTTCCTTCAATTATTTAAAAACATAATATTGAGAAGAGATCCAAAGACTTCACCAGAATGCCAAAGGGGTATTTGATACCTGCTAAAAGATAACAATATCATAATTCTATTGATATAGACCTGAAAGGGATCCCAGAAGCAATCTAAAAACCTCATTTTGCAGGTGAAAAAAGTGAGAATGAAGTAATAAGTCCCCTGAGGCCAGACCCAATGATCTCCTATTATCCCATAACTCTTCCTTATGAAATAGGGATAGAAAGAACTGAATTGTATGATTTTATTTGTAGGAGATTCCCAAATAAGGATCCAGGGTCAGTAGCACCTTCTCATAAATTTAGAATTCTTGTGCATTGCACAGAACATTTAAAGGTTAAATGACTTATTCACAGTCACCGGGAACATATGTGAGAGAGAACTTGAACTCAGGTCTTGATGACTCCAAAGCCTACCCCTCCATTCTGTCCTTTCATTCTTCATTGGAAGAAAAAGTTCTTTTGTATGTAAGATGGATGCAATATGATCAAAATATTCTCACTATCCCACCTCACTACTTGAAATCCCACCATAGTTTTAATCCATTTTTTGTCTGTGACATAATTTTTTACTTTGAAATACTTCTTGTATTTATTCCGTTTCTATCACCACTATTGCTACTACCCTGTTCTAAGCCATATATCATGTATATAATAACCATATTACCACCATTTTAGCTGGTCTCTGAGCCTAGATTTGACCTCCTCCCAATTATTTTGTACAAACACATCTTCAGGCAACACTTTCTATTAATCTTACCTCTTTGCTAAAGAAACTAAAAGGGCTCTTTATTGCCCACCATATTGAAGATAGACCATCAAAACCCCTCACATCTTGAACCACTAAATCTTATTCCCCTTTTCTTCCTAATACAGATTAGCCAGACTGGCTTTCAATTTACTATCCATACACCTTCTTTAATGGCTTTGCTACTACTGTTCCCCTTTCTACCAACTATTTAAATCTTACTTCCCACCTCTCCCATGGAATTTTCTTCAATAACTCTATCTTACACTGCTATCTCCTCTTTCTTTGTTCCCAATTGCTTTAGGAGTACCATTCAGCCCAGGGTTTACCTGTCCTTAATTGTTTCATTCGTTCTCCCAAGCTGTGGAGTGAGTTAATTCCTTCAGGGCAAAACTAAAGTGTGGGCTCTGCACACAATGAAGCCTTGAAAATTATGTGACTGAGTATGAGGCCAGTATTTAGTATGAGTAATTAAAATTCAAATGTTTCAGCAGTAGAACTAATCAACATTTTACTTTTTTAACCCACTGTTGTAAGTTAATTTATCAAATTTACTTCTGCTATGGTAAGTCCTTGAAAACAAGATGAGGTAAAAAGAGACAGCTTGGAGGCAATGTGATACACTGGAAAGAATGCTCTAGAGTAAAAGCACCTAAGAAGAAATACTGACTTGAACATTTATGATCTTGAGGAAATCACTTAACTCTAGTTCTTTCATCTATAAAATCAAGGGATTAGACCAAATGACCTCTAATGTCCCTGTCAGCTTTAAATCCATAGTGTCCATAAATTCACAGTGAGGAAACCACTGGCATGGGAACCTATAAAGAACACATTTAAATCCTGCCTCCTCCACTCTCTATTTGGTCTCTTCTTCCCTTTGCTTCATTTTTACTCAACTACAAAGGGGAAATGATAATAATAGCACTTAACTCACAATGTTGTTGTGAAGAACCAGTAGAATAATGTTTTTTAAAGAGCTGGAAAAAACCACCTCTTATTATTACCATGGAAAAGGGACAATGAAGAAAAATATTAGGTAATTTCAACTCTTCACAATTTTGCCTTGTATCAGTCCCAATTCTATGTATCTGTTCTCTATTTTCCTATAAAATTGTAAACTCTTAGAAGATGCAAGCTATTGAATTATAGAGAAACTACAGAGATTTTATGCTGACCAAAATACAGTACAAAAGTCATGGATTTTGTTGCTGGTACATATACATAATAAAAATAGAAATGTAGATTTTACTTGTTTCATGCAGCTTCTTTATCTTGCTCATTAAAATAGTTCTTGATAACAAGATTCACTTTAGTATCCTAGTGTCCCCACAATTTATATAGGTTTGTGAGGAAGAAATTCTTTGGAGTAGATTGAAAGACACAGAATGATAATCAGAAATATAACAAGAATTAAAAGAAATTTTCTAACTCCAGGTCAGGATGCCATCTGGAACTAAGGATCTTGAATCAGCACAAGGAAAAGAGTCAGTTTTTCCCTGAAGCCTTTCTTTGCTTTTTGTAAACCACTGATTTGGGGCTTAGAACCTGTGCTATTCCCTAAAAGTTCATCAGCTTACCTTAATCAAGGAGGCATTGTAACAGTAGCAGAGAATATGGAGGCAACTGGATGGGGCAAAAGATAGGTTACTGGGTCTGGAGTCAGGAAGACCTCAAACACTTAGTTGTGTGAATTTAGGCAAACCATTTAACCCAGTTTGCTTCAGTTTCCTTATAAGTAAAATGAGCTGGAGAAAAAAAATGGCAAACCAATTTTTGCCAAGAAAATCCCAAATGGACTTACAAAGTCATGCAGAACTGAAAAGTGATTCAACAGAGTCAGATGTAGATGAAATAGAATAGCAGATGTCTGTAAAGAACTAAATAGATAAAATATTTGAGAGAAAGAATGAAGAATAAAGATTCTATACACAGTAGACATCACACAAAACACAGCAAAAAAGCAGCACAATTCCATCACAAGAAGGTAGCAATAGATCTAAGTCAGTGGACATATGGATTATTTGTGAGATACATTTGCCTTGGCTTCATGTGATTTTAGATGCATGCCCTCCATGAGTAGGGCCCTAACATAGTGATTTCTAAGGTACTTATTTTCTATGTGTGTCCTAACTCTTTAATCACTAGCACACATGGCTTCCATAGGTGAATGGGTTGCTGGTATGTTTCTGTTATTCATTCACTTTATATGTTACATGTTTATATGTTTCCTGTCTACTTTTGTTGCTTATATGTGTGCATGTAATGCATGTTCTTTGGCAGCATATAGTCTTTTTATGGATGCTCTTTATCACTAATGGTTTGTTAAGTTATACTCTAAGTGAGCATGAGGGAGCTCACTAATACTTGTTCTTTGGCAAGCTAGCTGATTAAATCTATTTTATTTTCAATTGCTATGTCTTCTTGTCTAGTAGAAAAAGTAAAAGAAGGAAACATATTGGTAGGGATTCATGAGCTGTTTTTTTTTTTTTTTTTGAGTAGGTGCCGACCCACAGAGTACATCAAACTAAGGAAAGGCTCTAGGGGCTTGTGTCAGAAAGGGAAGCCTAGGGTTTAATTTGATGTGGTGTTACTGAGAGCAAATAGTGAGTGCATTTATCCTGCATTTTTAACATCTTGTCACCATCTACCAATCACTGCTACATTCTTGTTTAAAAGATAAAGGCTTAGGGGCACCTAGAGTGCAATGGATAGAGCGAGAGCCCTGAAGTCAGGAGGATCTGAATTAAAATCTGATCTCAGATACTTAACACTTCCTAGCTATGTGACCCTGGGCAAGTCACTTAACCCCAATTGCCTCAGCCAAAAAAATAATAAAAGAAAAGATAAGGGCTTCAGAATATACTTTGAATCTATAAGACTTCTCTTGTGACATCACTGGTGATGGTGACGTATCCAGGAAGACTAAATTCTAAGCAGTGCTGCATGCTAGCTGTCTTAGATTAATTTACAGTGTCTTGCATTGATTTAAGTCTATTTTTCACATAAGATCCATCAAATGATAACAAGTCTCTAATCACATCTTCCTGATTGTGAAGATGACTAGTTCTTTTAACAAACAGGCCTATTGATTCTGAATTAAAATGTTGACTCTTTAGGCACCTGGGGATTTTGGCTAATGGACATATTTCTTTCTTTCAACAATTATTTAAATGATCCTTTCTGATCAAGAAATCTAAGAAATGTTTAGTGCCTTTCAAAATGATGACAACCCACAAATGGAAGCACATTCAATCAAGCCAAACCAGGCAGAATTTTCTCAGCCTGTCACTGAGACGAAACAGCCCTACAGACAGATCTAAGAAACATGAGTTTTCCAGTCCTTGTGGCAGAGCCTTTACACATATAAATTTAGACATCTGGAGAGAGGGAAGAGGAAGAAGAAAAAAAGAGAAGGAGGGAGAGAAGGAGAGAAAAAAAGGTATTGGAGGGAGAGAGAAAAAGAGTGAGAGAGAGAGAGAGAGAGAGAGAGAGAGAGAGAGAGAGAGAGTCAATATAAGTCTTCCAGTCTTAGTCTGAATAGTAAACTGTCCTCATGCAATTTTGTAATAAAAATGAATGTTTATAATTTTGCTTCATTATTCTTCAACATAGAGAAGAGCTAATCCAATTCCAATTGATTAATGATGGACAGAACCAGCTACATCCAGAAAAGGAACACTGGGAAATGAATGTAAACTGTTATTTTTTACCTTCTGAATCCAATTCTTCCTGTGCAACAAAAAATTCGGTTCTACACACATATATTGTATCTAGAATATACTGTAATATATTTAACATATATAAGACTGCTTGCCATCTGGGGGAGGGGGTTGGGGAGGAAGGGAAAAAATCTGAATAGAAGTAAGTGCAAGGGATAATGTTGTAAAAAATTACCCATGCATATGTAATGTCAAAATATGTTATAATTATAAAATAAAATAAAAAATTAAAAAAAAAATTTTGCTTCATTAAAGAACGTCACAGCCATAGTGATTCCATTAATATTCTGGTCAACTGGATCTGAGTTCACATACTTCCTGAGGAAGTATGATCTCACATGTACTTTCCACCATGTTAGTTAGCAACTGGAGAGTTACTTTTAACATCAGAACACAGCTTTCTTCTTTATGCATTTACTTTTTATTCCCCTTTGTCCCAATTCCTGGCTTACAGAATCTGAATAAAGCTATTCAGGCATTTTATGCATAAATATACATGTAATTAAATATTACAGTACAACATGGCCACTTGCCCAGGAGCACTTGTTACTCAGAGATGATGGGAATGAAATCTAACTACACTAAGCCACAAGATGATCGCTTGAGAAAATGTTTTTCCCCCTTATAAATAGAAATAGTAATGGGCATTTCTGATGAACCTCCCCCAGCTCATTTCCCTTTCCTTTTCATTTTAGGTCCTGGGAACTTACTTGGCTTTTAGCACTTGAGACAGGGGCATTTCCAATGCAAAGGACACATGGGATTCTGACTAAATTGAGAGGTCCATCCCAGGAATTCATGTCCCACTTTATGGAAAGTGTGGGTTGGCTCATAGAACCCAGGGCCAAATTCACCACTAATTAGATAGGGTCTAGTGGTTGGCTTGGTTGGTCTTACTGGCTCTGAACCAACTTCCTCAAGAAATTCCAGAGCAAAGCAGATCCACCCAGGATGCCACAGTCCAGGCCTTGGCCATTATGGCTGGATCAGAACCAAGTTAGTATCAAATAGGGGACAGGAAGAGATAGAACAAATGGATATAATTATTCTATAGATTTTGAAAAGATGGACAGCATGGATGAGATTAGGAAAAATATTGTGGACTGATAAAAATTTGGTTTGTCTTCAAAGACTGTAAAGACTTCTATATGAGACTGCTCAACTTGTCAGTATTTTAAATTAAACACTAAACTTGTAACAAAAAGTTTCTTTTACTCTCTACTCCTATTCATTCCCATATAATTTATACAGCACTAATAAGTACAAAACAGATTGAGCTTAGTAATAACACAATTCATCATTTGCAATGTTTGAAGATTTGTTCATTTAAAATTTTTAATCATTATGCAGAAGAAGAGAACACATTTTTTGTTTCACGGGCAAGAGACCCTCCCTTCTTGGGACCTCAGTTTCCTCATTTGCCAAATGATGGGGTTGTACTAAGTGATTTCTAAAGTCTCTTTCAACTCTAAAATCCTATATATTTATATCTATACCTATATTTATGTGTATGACTTGATCCACAATACATTATTTTATTTAAGTTTTACTTTCAATCTAATTTAGGATATGGATTAACTACAATGAAATCTTTGAAGCTCTACCTCAAAATTTCCTTTCATCAAATAAATTGTATGTTTTCTTTTTTACCATCAAAGACATTATTTTTTAAATGCCATAATCCACTCCAAACACACATGCTTATACTTACATTCCCCAAACCCCTCACCAAGCCCTGACAGCTTTCAAAGACTTTCTTTTCTTCCTTTACACTGTCTACAACTCAAAGTTGGGATTTCTCTGGGCTTTAGCTCATATTTATACAACTTTACTATATTTGAAAAGTAACTCAAGCTATGAAGAAATAATGTATGTCTTTATTATTCTTATTATCATCTTATTGAAGGCTACTGCTTTTTAATTCTCATTTACCATGAAAATAAGTGCCATTGGGAATCAGCAAGTCTAAGATATTGTTTATGGAAATTCTATTTTCTCCCTCATTAGAGAAGCTTCTATGTGCTTTCCATTTTTCTCTGATCTGATTTTCTTTTTTCAACTTTTTCTCTGTTTCTTTTTTTTTTGTCTTTGTCCCTCTGATTCTGTTATCTCTGTCTGTCTCTTCCCCAGAATCCCTATACTATTGATCAACATTTTGATTCTCTATTGGCTGTCATGTCAAGAGTCCTAGAAAGAGTTCTTTCCTTGCGAGGCATAGGAGTAGGAGGAAGATTTGATCCAAGATTGTCCTCTTTATTAATATGGCTGAAAAAAAATCTTGACCTTAAAAAACCCTGTCAACAGAAGAAATTTCTATTGCACAAGAGATAGAGTCTAAAAATATGAACCAATAATTAAAAAAAACAAATTAATAATTCCTTAAAATGTTCAAATTTGTTAATATTCAAAAAGATTCAGACAACTTGAAATTAAAGCTTTACCTCCATAAATTGTGAAAAAAAATAATTAAAAAGAAAAGGAGCAGGTTGCTAGTTGAGTTATAAAGAAACCAACATATATATTCATTACAGATGAAACAATGAACTTATTTTTTTTGTCAGAGAAATCAGGTAAAAATAATTTAAAGATTAATGCTTCACTTTGCTCCAGCAATTCCACTGTTAGGAATATATCCTGAAAGTGTTATCCAAAACAAAACACATTTATGTAAAATTTTTTCTAGCAGTATTTTATTATTTTTTAAAATTGTTTAATTTTTTAATGAAAAAAAATCTACTTTTTCTCCCTCCTATATTCCCTCCTCAAAGAAACAAAATAAACTTTCTACTTGTACATGTCCTAAAATATATGGTTTAATCTGCACACTGTGAACTCAGAACTTCTTCCAGGAGGTAGGCAGCACGTTTCATCTTGAAGCTTCTAAAATTGTGATTTTATTGATCAGAGTTTTTTTTCTTTGAAATAATTGGGGTTAAGTGACTTGCCCAGGATCACACAGCTAGTTGATCAGAGTTCTTAAGTCTTTCAAAGTTGTTTATCTTTATAATGTTATCATTTTATAATTTGTTTTCTTGATTCTGATCACTTTATTGCATCAGTTCATAAAAAAAAATTCCCTGGTTTCGCTGGCTTATTTCTTTCATGATTTTTATAGCATTATGATATTCTTGTGTATTCATATGCCAAATTTTATTTAGTTTTTTTCTCAATTGAAGGGAAGCCCTTGGTTTCCAGTTCTTTGTCTGCAAAAAAAGAGTTGCTATAAATATTTTTATACATATGGATCCTTTCTATCTTTCTTAGATTTCATTGGGTATAGACCTAATGGTGGTTCTCTGGGTCAAATAGTATGCATAGTTGAATGACTTTTGAGCAGAGTCCAAATAGCTTTCCAGAATTACTGAACTTGCTAATAGTTCCATCAGTCACACATCAATGCACACACTTTCTCATAGATCCTCTAGCATTTGTTATTTTCTTTTTTGTCAGCTTTGCCAATCTGATAAATATGAAGAAGAAGCTCACAGTTGATTCAATTTGTACTTCTCTAATTATTAGTGATTTGGAGTGTTTTTTATATGACTTTCTATAGCTTTTTTCCTTTAACAAATTAGTTGTTCATATTCTTGGCCATTAGTGGGTAATGGTTTTTATTCTTATACATTTGAATCAATTCCATGAATATCTTGGATTTGAGACATTTATTAGAGAAATTTGTTGCAAAGACTCTCCCCTCCTATCCCAGTTACTTGTTTCACTTCTAATTTGGCAAGCATTATTTATAATGGGGGAAAAAAGCTAGAAACAGCCTAAATATCTCACCAAAGAGGGATTGTTAAATAAATATGTACATCAATTTAATTGCATACTACTTTACAATTAAGATTTACACATGTGAAGAATATAAAGAGATATGGAAGGACATTTATGAAATAATTCAGAGTCAGAAAAGAACATCCGGAAGAATAGAGCACTTGATAACTATGACAATATAAAAAGAAAAGTGAATTGGAATGAATGACCAAAGCATGTCAATGGACACAGGATATAAAAGAAATTTTGTTAGGATATTTTTTATGTTGAAATTCATGTTTCAATGCAAATAGTTATTTAGCAAATCTGTTTAGTTCTATTAATGACTAATATTAAGTTTTCAATAAGAGAGACAGAGAAATGTATGTTAGGACAGAAAGACAGACAGACAGATAGATGGAGATAGAAATAGATGATGTGGAGTTTCCATTTCCCCATCATGGAATAATGTCCTAGAGGATGAGTGTCCCAGAGAGACAGAGTTCAGGGGTCTCTTTTCCATAAAGCCAATGCTTTAGTACTTCTCTCTTGGGCAGATATCATGAGGTTTCACCCATGATTCAATTTTAAGCATTTTTGGTTTTTTGATTTCTTTTCTCTCCACAGGGTAAAATATCTATCAATTCTCTCCTCCAAGAAAGAAGCACCCAGTATCTTTCCCACTGAGATATTTTCCAGAATCTTCCCTCCTACTCAACTAAAATTGTTTTTAATAATGATATTTTTACATTGTAAATTGCAAGACTGCTTTTATGACACTTGTGCAATTTATCTCAGGTGCAGAATTGCTACCTAAATTTCTGCATACTCTTAATTACTTTCAACCTCTTATAATTTCTAGCTACTACTCTTTGCCTTTATGTATAAAATTCATATATGAGGGGTTCTTTACCTGAAGTCAAAGAGGAATTTGTATGGATAGATTTTAGAAATTCTGAAGACTTGGATGGGAAAATGGTTTGATAATTATGTTTCAATACAATGGATTTTCTTGATACTCATGTATTTTCTAATGAATTTAAAAACATCATTCTTAAATGAAATCCATCAGCTTTGCCTGTCTGCCAAAGGGCTCTATGATCTAATGAAGACTAAGAATCCTTCTATAGATATTGTGTCTGTATGTGTGTGTGTGTGTGTGTGTGTGTGGTGGGGGGGGGAGGAAAACAGTTGCTATAACTAAGCATTGAGTGAGATGGTGGTAGAAGAAATGGAGGGAGGTTGGGCAGCAGGGAGCAAAGTAATTAGGAATTAAGTTCAGCAGATCACTGAACTAGAAAAATGATCTAGCCCAGGGACTGTGAAGGTCAAGGGAGCTCATGGCTTCAAGCCAAAAGCAACACTGATGTTTAGAAATGTTGGCAGGAGGAAACCCCCAGAGTTAAGGACAAAGCCTCCTGGATTGCTTCTGGGAAGGGGTCATTATTCCTAGAAAGAAGATCTGAGTCAGGGAATCCAAAGCTCTGGATAGAATACTTTATGGGTTGAATTGGGGTTACCATTTGCTTTGTCATTCTTCATTCTAGATCCTACATACTCAGCACTTGATATAACATCAAAAGCCTATGTAGAAACAGCATTCCCAGCTGTCATATAAGTACATAAACATACCACTGTTAGCACAATCTTTTGAGAAGGCCATAGATAATGAATGCTACCCCTTCTTTTCCTTTCATTTCTTATTAACTCTGAAGGCTGGCTCCCAACCTCATTATTCAACTGAAATTATTCTTTTCAGTTATCAGTGATCTTTTAATTGATAAATCTAATGATTTTTTCCCAATTCAAATCCTTCTTGACCTCACTACAACCTTCAACAATGCCAATCATTTTCTAATCAATATTCTCTTCTCTCTGGATTTTTGAGGCACTGCTCTCTCCTGGTTTTCTTCCTATTCATCTGACTGCTTCCTCTTAGTCTCCCTTGATGTATTCTTCTAGATCTTATCTATTAACCATATTTGTCCCCCAAGGCTGTATTATGGAAGTTCATTTCTCTATATTCTATTTTGTTTGGTGATAGCATCAGCTGCCATTGATTCAGTTATCACTTGTGATAACAGATCTTTTTGCCCATCCTTCTCTATTGCCTCCAGTCTTGAATCTTCAGCAACTTATTAGATATCTTGAACAGTATGTCCTGAAGATTTATATTAACTTTCTATGACCCAAACTGAACTCATTATCTTTCTGCTCAAACTCTTTTCTTTTCCTATTAGTGAAAGGTACCACTATCTTCCTAGTCCTCCCTGTTAAAAAGCAGGGTGTTGGCTTTGACTCCTCTCTTTCTCTTTCAATCTCCCATATCCAATCTGTAGACAAGTCCTATTCTGAAATACTTTTTGAAATATCTCTTGCATATTCTCCCTTTTTTCTTCTAACAGTTTTGCTGCTCTGATACAGGCCTTCAGTGCATCCTACATTTAGCTACCAAGGTGATTTTCTTAAATTACAGGTCTAACTATACCACTCCCTTCTCAGTGAAATACATTGGATTCCTATCAATTCCAAGATCAATTATAAAATCTTATCATTGGTCTTTAAAGTCCTTTATAATTTGACCTTTTTTCCTTATTTTTTTTAGTCTTCTTATATCCTAATTCATCTTCACATATTCTACAATCCCATGACTCTAGTCTCCTTGGCCTTCCTAAAACAAAACACTCCATTTCCTAACTGTGCATTTTCACTAGTAATTCCCCATAACTTGAATGCTTTCTCTCCTCAACTCTGCCTCCTGGCTTCCTTCAAATCCTGCTAGAACCTCACCTTCTATAGGAAAACTTTCCTTATGCCTTCTCTCCCCTTAATGCAGTGGCTTCCTTTTACAATTCTCTTCAATTAGATTTTGAGCTATTTGAGGACAGATATTTATTTTGCCTTTCTTTTGAATCTCAGAATTTAGCACTTTATGTATTTGGTACATAGTAGGCACTTAATAAATGTTGATGACTTGACTTGATTTTCTGAGGTATCATGAACTTTGGATGGGTGATTTACTGCAAATATACTCTTCCTGACATATGGAAGAGTAGCCTCAAATTTAACTTATGGATGGCACACAGAAACTCGTGTGATTGCCAACACATGCTCCTCTCTCTTCCAAAGTGTATAAATGATGATTAAAAGACATACAACAATGAATTAAGGCTTGAGAGGATTTTAACTTTCCATTTGTTTTAAAATATTGCATTAGACTGGAGGAAAATTAAAATTCAGGAATGTTTGGGTCTTTCTCCTCCCCTAACCCTTAAAAATCTTTGCCTCAGCTCAGAGCTTCTTTTGCAATTTTTTTCTTATGCCAACAACCAAAGGGAAGGGAATATTTCTACCACAACATATTTTTCCATTTCAATTAAAAAAAATGTTCACCAGGCCTTGGCAGTATAACCCATAAGTTGAACAGATGTTTGCTTTTTTTTTTTTATTTTTACTTAGAAATTTTTAATCTTTGGTATTCAAATAATAATTTTGATTGAGCTTTACAAAAAGTTCCAGGGAGCTAAATAATTCTTTTACTTGGGGGTCAGGGAGAAAGAATGATGTGGAGACATCACCAAAGCTAATAGAGAAATCTGTCATAAGGAAGAGTATGTAGTTAACTCTTTCTCTGAGTTGCCCTGATGAGTTTAGCAGCACAGATTGGAAATTAAATGACAAGGGATTAGAAGAAACATGGTACAATGAAAATAACTTGGTATTGAGTTCAGAAGACTGGGCTTAAATTTTGACTTTGATGTTTGCCACTTATGTGATATTGGGTAAATCATTTAATTTCTACTCTTGAGTCTCCTAACCTAAAATAAAAGTGATGAATTTGCTGATCTCTAAATTTCCTTCCAAATTTAGGCCCATTTTCTAGTTTCATACCTCTGAAGATTCTTTAATTCATCATAATTCTCCTTTTTTCAATCAATCGATTTTTAGTCATTCACCAATGTTCTATCATGTGGCAAGGCATTGGGCTCTGAGGGTATGACAACAAAAATTTGTGTTAGTTCCCCAACTAAAACTAAAGTGCTACTTTATAGCAGAAGGTTTCATTGTCTTGGCTGAAAGCAAATAAATAAAACATATATCGTGGCACTAACACCTGGGGGAGTCAGGGAAGAACTTTTGAAGAAGATAGCGCTTGAAATGAACCTAAAAGGATACTAAGTGAGCAGAGATAAGAAGTGAGAATAGTCCATAAATGGGGAAAAGCCTATTCAAAGGTATAATGTGTGGAATAGAACGCTGTGTACTGGGAAAAAATAAGTTGTCCAATTAGACTGGAGAGAGAAGAAAGAAGAGGGGCTATGTTTAGGTTGAACCCAGACTATGAAGGACTTTAAAAACAAAAAAGGGAAATGTGTATTTTATCTCAAAGGCAATGGGGAGCCATCAAAGTTTCAGTGCTGTTACCAAATTTGCACTTTAGGAATATCAATTTGACAATTGTTGTTTAATCATTTTTAATCATATCTAATTTTATGTGATCCCAATTAGAGTTTTCTTGGCAGAGATATTGGGGTAGTTTCTTATTTCCTTTCCCCTATCATTTTATAGATGACAACACTGAGGCAAAAAGGGCTAAATCATTCACCCAGGATCATGAAGCTAATAAATGTCTGAGGCTAGAATTGAATTCAGGAAGATGAGTATTTTTGACTCAAGATATGGCATTCTATCAATTGTACTAACTAGCTTGCAACTTTTGTGGGGAGATTAGGTAGGAGGGGAAATTGGAGAGAGGAGAGATTGAATTTGGGGAGTGCAGTTTGGAGGTTGCTGAGACATTCCAGGTGAAAGATGAGAAAGGGAGAGCTTGGAATGGGATTATGATCTGAGTTGAAAGAATGGGAAGGCAAATAAACTTTGAATGAAAAATGCAATGCTCATTCAGAGAGAGAATTATGGAGACTTAATGTAAGTCAAAGACAAAGAATACAATTTTCACCTTTTTTCTTTTTCTTTTTTCTTTCTTTCTTGAGTTTTCTTACTTTTGTTCTGATCCAAGTTTTATTTTAATATTTTTTTCTTTATTTTTTCTTATGATTAGAAAATAATTAGAATTGCAGAGATCCATTCTAATCTATGATGTTTACACAGGCTATTTAAAACAATGCTACAGCAAAATAAAAATTCTGATTAAATTTATAAATTTTTTATTTTTTATTATAACTTTTTATTCACAGAACATATGCCTGGGTAATTTTTTTATAACATTATCCCTTGCACTCACTTCTGTTCTGACTTTTCCCTTCCCTACCTCTACCCCCCTCCCCTAGATGGCAAGCAGTTTTATACATCTTAAATATGTTATAGTATATCCTAGATACAATATATGTGCAGAATCGAACAGTTCTCTTGTTGCACAGGAAGAATTGGATTCAGAAGGTAAAAATAACCTGGGAAGAAAAACAAAAATGCAAACAGTTCATACTCATTTCCCAGTGTTCCTTTTCTGGGTGTAGCTGCTTCTGTCCATCAATTGGAACTGAATTAGATATTCTCTTTGTTGAAGATATCAATTTCCATCAGAATACATCCTCATACAGTATCGTTGTTGAAGTATATAATGACCTCTTTATTCTGCTCATTTCACTTCGCATTGGTTCATGTAAGTCTCTCCAAGCCTCTCTGTATTCATCCTGCTGGTCATTTCTTACAGAACAATGATATTCCATAACATTCATATACCACAATTTACCCAACCATTCTCCAATTGATGGGAATTGATTCATTTTCCAGTTTCCAGCCACTAAAAAAGGGCTGCCACAAACATTTTGGCACATACAGGTCCCTTTCCCTTCTTTAGTTTCAATTCAATTCAATTCAATTCAATAAAAATAAGATTAAAATAAAACTTTGCATTATTTTTAAAATTAGATTAAAAAATAAAAATATATTTTTATTTTAAAATATAAAAAATTAAAAATATGCTCAAAAAGTTATCAAACTGTGCATACCCTTTGACTCAGCAGTGTTACTACTGGGCTTATATCCCAAAGAGATCTTAAAGAAGGGAAAGGGACCTGTATGTGCAAGAATGTTTGTGGCAACTCTCTTTGTAGTGACCAGAAATTAGAAATTACATGGATGCCCATCAATTGGAGAATGGCTGAATAAATTGTGGTATATGAATATTATGGAATATTATTGTTCTGTAAGAAATGACCAACAGGATGAATTCAGAAAGTCCTGGAGACACTTACATGAACTAATGCTGAGTGAAATGAGCAGGACCAGGAGATCATTATTTACTTCAACAGCCATACTTTATGAGGATCAATTCTGATGGATGTGGCCATTTTCAACAATGAGATGAATCAAATCAGTTCCAATAGAGCAGTAATGAGCTGAACCAGCTACATCCATCTGGGAGATGACTATGAACCACTACATAGAATTCCTCAATCCCTCTAATTTTGTCCGACTGCATTTTGGATTTCCTTCACAGGCTAATTGTACACTATTCCAAACTCTGATTCTTTTTGTACAGCAAAACAACTGTTTGGACATGTATACATATATTGTATTTAATTTATACTTTAACATATTTAACATGTATTGGTTAACTTGCCATCTGGGGGGGAGGGGAAAAATTGGAACTAGGGGTTTGGCAAATGTCAATGTTGTGAAGTTACCCATGCATATATCTGGTAAATAAAAACTATTAAATAAAAACAATTTAAAAAATTAAAATTACAATAAAGAAATAATTCTATAATTTTTTTTAATTATAAAGGTCTGGGACTTAAGAAAGGCAGTGTCCTTTAAATCCAGTTATTTGTTTTCTTCAGTTTTTAAGTAATTTCTATTTCTCCATGAGAAAGATATAGTTCTTTTCTTGCAAGTGGTTAAAGAAAGAGGGATCAATTATTGATCACAAAATAGAAGATTTTGATTACATCAAACTAAAAAGTTTCTGTACTAACAATACTAATGCAAATAAGATTAGAAGGGAAGTTACAAATTGGGAAAATATTTTTAAAGTTAAAGGTTCTGATAAAGGTCTCATTTCCAAAATATATAGAGAACTGACCCTAATTTATAAGAAATCAAACCATTCTCCAGTTGATAAATGGTCAAAGGATATGAACAGACAATTTTCAGATGATGAAATTGAAACTATTTCCACTCATATGAAAGAGTGTTCCAAATCACTACTGATCAGAGAAATGCAAATTAAGACAACTCTGAGATACCACTACACACCTGTCAGATTGGCTAAGATGACAGGAACAAATAATGATGAATGTTGGAGAGGATGTGGGAAAACTGGGCCACTGATGCATTGTTGGTGGAGTTGTGAAAGAATCCAGCCATTCTGGAGAGCAATTTGGAACTATGTCCAAAAAGTTATCAAACTGTGCATACCCTTTGATCCAGCATTGCTGCTATTGGGCTTATATCCCAAAGAAATACTGAGGAGGGGAAAGGGACCTGTGTGTGCCAAAATGTTTGTGGCAGCTCTTTTCGTAGTGGCTAGAAACTGGAAGATGAATGGATGTCCATCAATTGGAGAATGGCTGGGTAAATTATGGTATATGAAGGTTATGGAATATTACTGCTCTGTAAGAAATGACCATCAGGACAAATACAGAGAGGTTTGGAAAGATTTACATCAACTGATGCTGAGTGAAATGAACAGAACCCAGAAGATCACTGTACACTTCAATGTTGTATGAAGAGGTATTCTGATGGAAGTGGATATCTTCAACATAAAGAAGATCCAACTCACTTCCAGTTAAGCAATGATGGACAGAAACAACTACACCCAGAGAAGGAACACTGGGAAGTGAATGTAAATTGTTAGCACTACTGTCTATCTACCCAGGTTACTTATTCCTTCAGAATCTAATATTAATGTGCAACAAGAAAATGGCATTTACACACATATATTGTATCTAGGTTATATTGTAACACATGTAAAATGTATGGGATTGCCTGTCATTAAGGGGAGGGAGTAGAGGGAGGGAGGGAATAATTTGGAAAAATGAATGCAAGGGATAATGTTATAAAAAAATTACAGTATATATACTGTCAAAAATTTATAAATAAAACTTAAAAAAAAAGAAAGAGGGATCATTGTTTAGGAGAGTTCATCATGGCAACCTCTGTGATTTGGTAAACGTGTGAACTCCAATGGATTTTATAAACATTTTTCAGTCCCTTAGCCTTGAAAAATGTACCAGAGTATGTCCGTTAGCATTAATGATAGACTAGGTATTTTATATTTGAGTCCACTCCTCTCTTTGCATTTGAAGCCTTCTCTTTTTGCTTTATCTGGCTGAGGCCTATGGCCAGATTCTCATGGGATATGAATTTTCATATCTTTAACCCTTCATCCAGTTGGCAGAGATGCTACTGAACTACTAGCAGACAAGCAACATTATCTTTTGGGTTAATCTAGTTAACATAAAATATGCAGAACAGGAGCCAATAGGAAGGGAAGAAAAAGATGATAGTCCTTGGGGTTTACAAGTCCATGGGCTTCCAGTTAAAGAAATTCTCAAATGGTCCATATATGGAATAATCTGGTACAGGGTGCAGGGGTTTTCTTCATTTTTGTTGTTTATATATATTTTTAAGAAAAGGAAAAAAATAAGACATTTTCAATGTTCTCTTTTTTTAGACATTACCAAAAGAAAATTATCAAGGGAGAAAAATCACAATATTGATTTGCTCTTGGGAACCAAACAATATAGAAGTATAAGAGTCATGGATTCTATGGTCTTCAGAGATTGCCTAATTAGTAAAGTACCTGAAAGAGGGCATATATATATATATATATATATATATATATATATATATATATATATATATAAACACAAATTTACCCTTTGATCCAGAGATGCCACTACCAGGCTTATACTGCAACGAAGTCATTGAGAGAGAGAGTCCTCATATGTATTAAACAAAGCTTGGCACATGAATGTAATGAAGTATTACTGTACTCTAAGAAATAATGAAGATGACAAATAAGGAGAAGTAGGGAAAATTCTACACAAACTAATGTAGAATGAAGTAAACAAAACCAAGAATAACAATATACTCAATAACTACAACAGTGTAAATGGAAATAATAATCACACACACACTCACACTCAAAAGTGAATATTATAAAACAATAAAGAACAAACCAAACTCTAAAGAAAAGATAGGAAAAGACACCTCATCCTACCCTTTTATAAAGTGGGAGATTCACAACTCTTATACATTGCATATAGTTTCAGGCTTTTTCAAAGTAACGGTCAATTATGCAGATTTTTTCTTTTTTTAAAAAAATACTATGTTATATGTTATATGGGATGACTCTGGTGAAGACGAAATACTGAAGGAACATGTAGTTATATAAAAAATATCAATAACATTTTAAAAAAGAAAGGGAATGTAGTAAAATTACACAAAATAAGCATGGCTCCAAAGAAGGTATCTAAGAAGATCTTACTAACTTACTTTTTTGAAGAGGTAGTAGCATATGGGTATGGGACACTGCTGTCAACTAAGAGAGAAAGAAAGTTATTTCCTTCTACCATGATTGCCACAGGATAATCTATTTCCTTTTCATTTATAGGAACAGACAATGGAGGCATCCTTGAACTTTTGGGAGGTAGAAAGCCTCCTATTGCCATATAACTTGTAAAATTTCATTTAGTTTTTGTATGGTCAGTGAACTCTTTGCCTTGTAAATCTCTGCTGGTATGGAATCAGCACTACTTGCTTTGCCATATGAGAGGAATGTAACAGAATTCTAAACCTCTTCTTCAGTTGAAAGTTTGTCTAAAGAGAGATTGACTTCAACCCGAGATATATGGGCCATGGTTTTATCACTGGTTGGTGACAGTTTGTTGAAAACTCTGTGGAAGTGTCCTGCCCATCTCTCCAGCATCATGTCCTTATCACTAATAAGTGCAGGGTTAAGTAGGTGAGATGCATCATAGGTCTTTTGACCTATAAATAGTCTTTAGGGCATAATAAAAGTGCTTTAGATTGTTATAATTAGTGTAAAGCTGAATTTCACCTGCCTTCTTATTCAGCCAAGAATATTGCATCTCATTAACCTTCCCTTGCATTTTATTTTTGGTGCAGTTAAATGCTGCTTTCTTACAGACACATGAACTATTCTTTTGGTAAACCTTGTGAAGTTCTGGTTTTTCACTTAGCAGCTTTTGAATTTTCTTGTCATTTTCATCAAACTAGACTTGATGTTTACAAGTGTTCTGGCCTAGATGAGTAAATACAGTGTCGTACACCAAATCTTTGACAGCTGCCTACTCCTTTTCTGCTTCAACTCTCTGTTGGCTAGACTTTCCCTCCAAGTTATCAACAATCTGCTTATGCATGGAGAAGGACTCTAATCTGTTAACAATAAGTCTTCTGGTAGCTGTCTTGCATAGGGACTGCTTCTTTTGTTGAATGTAAGTGGTTAGCTTGGAGAGAATGCGTATGTTTGAACCAGCACTTTGTACTATCTTCATCACCCTTAAATCATCTATCTCTTCTCTTTACAATGACAATCTATTAAATGCCAGTGTTTGCTACAAGAGTACATCACAAAGCTTTACTGCATTTAGGTAAACAAAAAACAGTGTTGTTGATGTGAAGGTCCTTAAGTGCACTACTCTTCAGTAGTAAATGACTATTATTATTGCTGTTTCTAATTCCATTCTTCCTATGGACTTTCAGGAACTACTTCAGAAAAACATGTATCCAATTCTGACTTTTCGGTAAGGTAGTCTTGTGTCACTCAGAACTGCTATCAGGATGTGATACCTGTTGAGTCCTCACAACAAGAGATGCTCATCTTTCACATAACTGGCTTTCCTGTTGTCCATAATTGTGCACACATGTACCAATGAAGTAGAGAAACATCTTCCCAAAAGTTTTTGTACATTTTGTTATTGATATATATTTTGATCATAAGGTAACATCCCTACCTGCTGCCGTAATCAGATCAGGGTTAGATTAGGTAAAGCAGTCAATTTTTAGGATACTTTTTTCTAGTGCATTCCTTATAACAGGAGGTGAGCAGTGTAATGTGGTTCCTAAAAAAACTTCTCGAACTCCCAAAGGCTACTAAATTCCACTGTTGCTTGAGACTTGTGAGATATCTCATGGCCTGGGCTGCCTGTAACCATGATTGTGACCATAGCTTCCAGTGTATCTGTACCCGCTACTTCATCACTTGCCTTTCACCATAGGACTTTGAAATAGGTAAAAATGGTAAAAGGGAATGAGTAAGGTCCATTGACTTGTGTACACATTGGATTTAAGTGAGGCAGAGTACCAGGGTCATTGACCTCTCTCTCTTGAAGACTCATTGGGGTCCAGTGACAAGACAAAAGACAAAACAACTGATGGAAGCTCAGGATGCATAGCATAACACTTGTGTCTTTAATATCTAACCAAGATATAAGGACTTCACAATACCTGCTTCTACCATCTAAACTACCATCTGTTCTTTGCCAGAGAAGTTTTCACATGCTTTGAGTAGACATTTCCCTAACTCACCAATGGATCTGAGGCTCATTGTTTACCCTTAACTTAGTTTAATCCATTGTTGAAATGTTTTATTTTCTGTTGTGTGGCTTCTGGGCATCCTATGTTTCTTGGAGCCATAAGTGAGATCTGGGTGAATCAGATGGACATCAAAGCTAAAAAGCATTCCTGAAAAAAAAGGACTCAGCAACTTTCACACCAGTGGGGTGAATCTTTCCTAAATAATCTGTGTATCCCAAGCCCAAAGAATAAATTCCAATATTTCCTTGGAGAATAAGTGACACAAACAGGATTTGAACCATATTGATTCTAAATTCAGTGTTTTTTCCTATTTTAACAAATTAGAAGAAATGAAAATCAGGCAAGAAGAATAATGGGGATTAAGACATGCTTATAAATATTTAGTATATTTGACCTGGTCAATTGGAATCTCAAAAATAATAGGACCTCAGAAATCCCTTAATCCAATCCTTGCCATTAGCCACTGTTCCCTCACTAATATTATCTGATAATAGCTAAGAAAATAGTCATCTGTCACTGAGAGAGAACTTTCTCTTTCCTGAGGCATTCCATTCTACTTTTGGACAATCCTAATCTTTACTATCAAAGGACTGAGGTGCAGTTCCCTGACACTTGAATACTTGTGTGACTCCCACTGAGTAAATTACTTATTCTTTCTGGACCTTATTTTCATTATCCCTGAAGCAAGGGAATTGACAGTGACGCTCTGGAGACAATTGGTACGGCCCTCCAGAACTGACTGTGTTCATTTTCATCTGGAAAATTGGCAAATGCTATAAATCAGAACTTGTTGGTTAACTGAACTTAAGAAAATGATGAAGAAACTGTTAATAGTGAACTATAGTTCCTATGAACTGTAGGGTACATGTGAACATATTTTCCCTTTAGAGAATCAGCACTGATATTTATCAACACACCACTGGGGCTTAGACTGTTACAAATGTCTAAATTTATGTCATCCTCTCTTTTTTTTCCCTCTTCCTCTTCCTCCTCTTCCTGCTCTTGCCCCTTTCTTTTCTTTTACTTATGGAGAAAATTTTATTGCCAGAAGCAAAAGAGGAATTACTTTTCCCTGTTGATATGAGGGTCAGGAACCAAAAAAAAAAAAAAAAACACAGTTGGAGATGATGGGGAAAGGGGGAGATGAATATCTGAGATGATGCCTAACTAAAACAAAATAAGAGGGAAAAAAGGTGATAAGAGAGAATATACAATAAATCAAAGGAGGTAGGGTTGATAGGAAAGAAATCCAGAAAAATTGGTGGTGGGGGGGGAGGATTTCTGCTTCTTTGTTCATACTCTCACATTCTCAGAGCATCCACAAGTTCTGAAAATTGCTAAAAAAAGTATTCAACTACTTCATTCAGTGCAGGAAGGATTGAGAGAAAAAACAATACTTGAAGCAAAGAGGACATGGGTTAATTATATAGCCCTTTTATTTTTTAAAAAATACTAAGCAATACAAAGGCAGGTGTTTGTACATCTGTTTTGTGGTTTAATATTTAACTCGGAGCCTTCAACTTGTTTATTGTCCATTTCTTTTATGGCCTTTGACATGTTCATATTGACCTTAGTATATTTTTTTGTATTAGAGGGAGAGACAAGCTCTCAGGTACTACCTTGCATTGATCATTAAGATCCTCTAGGGTTATGGACCCCATATATATGTGTGTGTGTGTGTGTGTGTGTGTGTGTGTGTGTGTGTGTGTGTGTATGTATATATATGTATTATAATGATTCCTTCATTCAGCTATTATATAATCATTATTAAATATCTTTCATAATGGGTGAGGGCTAGACAATGTGGTATAGAAGAAAGAATGCAGAGTTTGGAATCAGAAAGATGAAAGTCCTTAGAGCAGTGGTTCTTAACCTCTTTTGTGTTATGGTCAACTTTGGAAGTCTGGTGAAGTTTATGAATTCCTTAGAATACTGTTTTTAAATGCATAAAACAAAATATCATTAAATATAGTTATCAACAATTTTAGAAAAAATATGAGTTCATAAAATTCAGGTGAAAAAACTTGGGTAGTGGGAATGGAATCAGGAAGAACTGGGTCTAAAAGTCTTTCTGACATTTGTAATATGAGGCAGACCAAGTCATTAAACTTGTATATGTTTCTAACAAGTCTTGCAGGCTCATTTACTGTCATAGTAAATGGAAAGGAGTTTCTCCATGATGAAAATCACAGACACTTTAATTCAGGTTTGTGAAAGGCACTGCACAAATTAAAACTTGAAAAACAGTCCCGTCCTCTAGGAGTTTACATTCCACTGAGAGGAAAAGATGTAAAATACATAAGCTAATTTGAGGAGAAGGAAAGCCCTAGAAACAAGAAAAATCAAACAAGACTAGGAAAGTCTTCCATTAGGCTGATTTCTGCTCAGCATTATTATTGCCCTATGCTGAAACATTTCTGAGATCTCTAGTTGAAATCCTTGGTTGTTCTACCTGGGTTAGAATTAGCTTTTGCATGACACCTAACCAGGCAAAACTAAATGAAGTGAAATCAAAGAACAGTAAACCTCAATTGGCTAAATATATTTTTGATTGTTAATGATATTTCTCCCCATTTATTATCTCTCTCCTTTCACCCTATCCCTTCTTAACAGCGTTTTGCTACTGATCACTTCCTCCCAATATGCTCTCTCTTTTATCACCCTCCTTCCCTTTACTTATTCCATTTTCCTCCTATTTTCCTGCAGGATAAGACAGATTTCTATGTCCCTATTGAGAATGTATGTTATTTCCTATTTGAATCAATTCTGATGAGAGTAACGTTTGCTCATTCCCCCTCCTCCATCTCTTCCCCTCCACTGTAAAAACTTTTTTTTTGCTTCATTTTTTGTCAGATGAGTACTGTTCCACTTCTCTTTTTCCCTTTCTCCCAGTACATTTTCCTTTCATCTCTTAATTTCATCATTTAAAAAAAATGATATTATCCCTTCACATTCAACTCACATCTGTACCTATCTAAATAAATTCTCTCTCTCTCTCTCTCTCTCTCTCTCTCTCTCTCTCTCTCTCTCTCTCTCTCTCTCTCTCTCTTTGTGTCTCTGTCTCTCTCTGTCTCTCTCTGTCTCTCAATCTCTGTCTCTCTCTGTCTCTCTCTGTCTCTGTCTCTCTCTCTCTCTGTCTCTCTCTGTCTCTCTGTCTCTCTCTCTCTCTCTCTCTCTCTTTCTCTCTCTCTCTCTCTCTCTCACACACACACACACACATTCAAACTAAGGTTCTACAGACTTCAGGGCTGGTGCTCTATTCACTGCACCACCTAGCTGCCCCTATATATATACTCCTTCTAACTGCCATAATAATGAGAATGCTCTAAGGAGTTATAAGTATCATCCTCTCATCTAGGAATGTAAATAGATAAATTTTATTAAGTCCCTTATGATATCACTTTCCTGATTACTTCCTTATGCTTCTCCTGGGTCCTGCATTGGAAAATCAAATTTTCCATTCATCTCTGGTCTTTTCATTATGAATGCTTGAAAAATCCTCTCTTTCATTGAATGATCATCTTTTCCTCTGAAGAATTATACTCAGTTTTGCTGGGTAGGTGATTCTTGGTTGCAATCTTAGCTCCACTGCTCTTCAGAAAGTCCCTTAATGTAGGTATTGGCTAAATATATTGTAGCCCATAAATATAATGTAATATCACTATACTGCCTATAAGAAACAATGTGTATGATGAGTGTAGAGAGACTTAGGAAGACATTTGAACTGATGCCAAATAAAGTAAGCATAACAGGGAAACAATATTTATAATAGACATAGCAATGTGAATGAAAAGAATAAAAAAAATTAACACTGAATATTAGTGTATTATAATGATCAGATTTGAACCTAAAGAAGAGATTCAAGAAGATGATTCCTTCCTTTCTTTATGGAGGTTGGAAGGTAAAGTATTAAAAGTATGGAATTGTGCATAAATTGTTGGTGGATGAGCTGATCTGTTTTGCTGAATTGTTTTCCTTATTGGGAGGGGAATTAGAGAAGGATATATTGGAGGAAAATGAATCAAAACAAAAGATATCAACAAAAATTTAAAAATACTTAACAGGGCAACATGTACATCTGAAGTTTTAAGTTCTTGGTTTACATTAAAAAAATAACAATATATATTTTTGTTTGAAACTCTATCTTAATTATTCAGGGCTTAAGTGAAAATGGGGGGAAGCATTAACTTGAGCTGGTTCTCAGTTCTTTTTGGGTGAGGCTAGGACAATAGTCAGTTTTTCTAGGATAAATTTTAAAAAAGCATGATATAATGGAAAGGATACCTAAGGGCACTGGATCAATGCCGGTCCTGTCACCTGTGGTCTTGGACAAATTGCTTTTAATCTCTCTGAGACTCAAATTTCTCATCTACAAAATGAGGATGTTTGACTAGGTGATGCTCAAATTTTCTTCTAGTTTTAAACCTATGACTCCATGCATCTAAATGAAAATAGAAAGTAAGAGAATATATACCATACATGGAAACAATAGTTTTCACCTACTTTTGGTGTGAAATGTGTCACATATGGAAGGGAAAAGAAATAAGCACTTATTGGGCCAGGAACTATGTTAAGCATTTTATAAATAGTAGCTCATTTAATCCATTTCCATTATTAAAGTACCTGACAGTACATTAGCCAGGCAACCTCTTGAGCAGATAATGAATTTTATTATTTCTTATTATATTATTTTTCTAATTATGTGCAATACTTTTAAATATTCTTTTTTAAAATTTCAAGTTCTAAAATTTTTCCTTCCCTTTCTCTTCACCCCTCCCTCATTGAGAAAGCAAGCAATTTGATACAGATTATGCATGTACAGGTATACAAAACATATTTCATATAATAGTCTTTTAAAAAATAGGAAAGAGAAAAAGAAATTTGAACATATTTCACATATCTTGAAATTTCAAGTCAGAAGGCCTTGATCTAAGTTCTAACATTTGGCAGTAATACAACATAGGAAAGTAATTTAGCCTCTTTGGGCCTCAGTTTCCTCAATTATAAAGAGGGGCTAATAATAATTACATCATTTTCAGGGCTGTTCTGTTGAGAGTGTATTATAAACTTTAAAGAATTGACCTATGACAAATTGATATAATGGAATGTTATTGTGGTATAAGAAATGATGAATTTGAGAAGTTCAGAGAAACAGGCAAGTTGTGAAATAAGTAGACCCAAAAGAGGAATATATATTTAGCTACAATAATGTAAATAAAGAATATTCCTAAATGGAAGCTGAATTCTGAGGAGTTGAAAAGTCAGAGATGATCCCAGAAAATATACTTCCACATCACAAGGTAGAAAAGATTGAAGTTATTAAAATAGAATGTTGTATATATTGTTAATTGTGTTATTCCATTACTATAGAATACTATTACTATGGAATTACTATGTTTTTCTTTAATTGTGTGTGTATATATGTTTTATTTTTTACAGCATAGAATGAAATCTGGAAGAGGTAAAGGAAGTCTTTTTTCCCAAAAATAACATGACTTTAAGATGAAAGTCATAAAAATATTTTAAAATCTTTAAAGTATTATATTGATTTATCATTATTATTATTATTCCCCTGATTTTCCAGTTTATATGGTTCAAGCATGCAGATGTTGGGACATAGGTGTAGAAACTATCCTCCTTTTTCACCTGCCTTTCTATCCTAAGAACTTAGTATAGAACAAGTACCCCTTACTTAGAATTCACAGTTTTCTGGAACAATCCTTTCAGGAAAAAGAATTCAGCATCTCTCTAAGCAAAGAATAAGTGAGGATCAGGAGGGAATGAAAGGCAGAATTCTAAGATGAGCCACATAGACACAAAGAAGTAACTAATACAGGTAGAAACAGACAGCAATTCCAAAATCCTTTTAAGCAGCCCAGTGGATTTATGTTGACAGAAAGAGAATAACCGACAAGTCCCTGACAATTTGAAGCATGCCCTTCACCCTCCTTTTAACCTCTTTTAAAGTATAACTAAAATTCTTTCACCCAAAACAGGGTGTAGGGAGGAGAATATTGCATAGGATAGTCATTTTGAGAAAGGGAGATTGTCTCATCTTTAGTCTATAAATGTTAAGGAAGTGACATGGCCCCTTGGAGGACTAGGACAGGCTTGTGGAAACAGTGATTGCAAAGGGGAGTTATAATTATATCACCCCTCTCCAAATTTCAGCACCTTGGGTCAAAGTCCTGTTTACTTAAATTTTTTCTAAGCTCTGACCCTGTGCTTAGCTTGAAACACAGGAGTACACACACACACACACACACACACACACACACACACACACACACACACAATTTCTTTTAGTTATGGATCCATCTGAGAGAGTTTCTGTTGCCTCCCACATATCTATACTCCACCATTTCCAATCCATTGTCCAGATTCAGAACTGAAAAAATTTTGAGGTTTTATAATTGTTAACTAAATGATTCCTAAGACTCAATACTCATTCAAAGTATACTTTGGGGCAGCTAAATAGTGCAATGGATAGAGCACTAGCCCTGAAGTCAAGACCTGAGTGCAAATCCAGATCAGACACTTAACACTTTCTAGCTGAGTTTATCATGGGCAAATCATTTAACCCCAATTGCCTTACCAAAAAAAAAAAAAAAAAAGTATATTTGATGTAATCAATCCAGGCTTATTTGAAGCTCTAGACTTTTAATCAAAGATTGCTTACTCATTGTATGTACTAAAAACAGAAATAATAATAGTAAGAAAGGTGTCATGGTGTCACTGAAAAATAGGATTGCCCTTGCCTTCAGCATGTGTATTTTGTCTTACTCTCACCCAGTGCCATAATCTGGTATGAACTTTGCAACTCTTTGAAATCCTATTCATCTATAAAATAAGATTAATGATACAACCTAAACCATTGCATTGCTTTTGAATGACCAGACCTTTGCTCTTATGCAAGGAACTCCCTGTGAGAAAAGTCCTTCTACCAGTGCAGATCAGTAACTGCTCTGCAACTTGGAACACTAAAACATTAAATGACTTGCCTAGGGTCACACAGTCAAAATATTTCAGAGGCAGAGACTGGTTCTCTATCCACTGCACAACACTGCCTCTCTCAGGCAACTGTTTGCTATAAATTAAAGAAATATGTAAATATAAGTGTAATTGTAACAGTGGTAGTATTATTACTCTTGGTGGTGATAGTAGTTAGTAGTAGCAGAAATAGTAGTTTGTAGTAATACTAATAGTAAGAAATAGTTAAGTAGTAAATAGTAGTAGTAATAGTAGTAATAGTAGTTGAAGTGTGGGACAATTTTTTTGGATTTAGGCTTTTTTTTCTGGGGAGCACAGGCATATTAACCCTTCATTTTATTAGCATCCTCTATCCCAACCACTCTTCCTAATTGTTTTCTTGCCACCTCAATAATAGGATTACAGAATATCTACATAGCTAGATCAACCTATACCTCAACAAAAATTCCTCCTGTAAGATATCTGCTTAAAGGCTTTCCATGTGGAGAAGGAACATCCTGAGATGACTTATGGAATGTTATAAAATTTAAGGTTTTTTTTTTTTCCTTATAGTAAGTCTAAATTTTCATCTTTGTGAATTCTTCTCATTGCTCCTAGTTTTGCTTTCTGGGGTCAAAGCAAATAAATATAATCCTTTTTCCATAGGAGGTATTTGAAGACAGCTATCATTCCTTCTTCTCTCAATTCTCCTCCCACCAGCTAAGCCTTCTCTTTTCCAACCTAAACATTCCTACTTCCTTCAAATAGTCCTAGTGGGCCAGCAGTAGCTAGCTAGTAGGTACTCTATGGAGAGAATACATGCCATACTTAAAATCAACTCTTTAACTTTAATATGTTTTGTTTGACTTACCAACTATAATATTCTATTAATGGATTTTATAGCACAGAAGACATATTATTATAATTGCTGCACTGCTGAACCAAGTTCTGAATGTTACATTAATGAAAGTCTAGCAGTACTTGTCCACATTTGGATTTTTGCCAGCACAAACTTTCATTCCACCATAACCATGATGAGGAAAAGGCGGCTAAAAAAATACAGATGTTTGTGTATATGCACACACATGCCCACTCTTCTCCCTACAGGGACTTTCCTTAGTTTAGGCACATTTCCAATAGGCCTGCAGGAAGGAAGGACCATTTTAAATAAATTCTTCCCCCTGCTGCTAAATCACTGCCTTAGAGCATTATTATTGTATCTAACATGGAAGTTAAGCCAGAATTGTGTAGTTTATCTTCACACTGTCCGTTTAGGTTCTAATGACAGATAAAGAGAGTTATATTTTGTCCATTATTTGTTGAGAATATGTAGCATGCATATAGAAACTATGTTAGTATTCTGTGTGTTTGTGTTTGTGTGTGTGTGTGTGTGTGTGTGTGTGTGTGTGTGTGTGTGTGTGTGTAATACAGGAATCCAGTCTCATTAACACATTTTATGAGACGTTGTTCAAATAATTTTAACTATGTTCAGAGATTCTGAATAGTAAGCACAATATGAATCACCACATTAATAAAAATAAAAAATATATATGTCACATGATTTAACCAATACTTGGTGTCATTTAAAAAAAAATTAGTCAAAACATATGATTTTCTTGGTGTTATGAAGTTCCAATGTGAAAATTCTCTCCAAATCAATAATTCATTTGTAGCTTAAGAGTTTTGAAGCTGAACCTGGGAGCACTATCAGGGTAAATGACTTGCCAGTGGTCAAAATGCTAGCATGTGTCAAGAGTAGAATTTGTACTAGCATCTTACTTTCCCTAGGACTGTTTCCTGATCTCTTACATCAAAGATATCAAACATTAGGCCTCGGTCCCTTAATACTCCCCAGTATAGTTAGAACCAAATTAAAATGTAATTAGAAAATATTTCACAAAATAAATAAAAATAGAGTAGAATATAGATACAGTAATGCTAATATGCAGAGCACAGGGAACCTTCTGTATAATATCGTGGCTTTGTTTCTATTTGTTTGATATTTCTGCACTACATCATGCAGTTTCTTTTATGATTTAATTATTTTATGTCCATGTATACATATATATGTCATATATATGTGTGTGTGTCTCTCTCTCCATATATATATATATATATATATCATTGTTCTGTTTAAATTGTAGCCTGTGTTTCCAATGCAGAATGCAGTACAAAGTATATCCTTTCAAAGAAAAGGGAAGGGACTGTAGAAATGAAAAAGAGAACAAGATTGATGGGTATGGAAAGAAAATGTTCCATTCAGTACTGCCTAGTTCTCCCAGAACTAGGAGAAAACTCCCAGGATTACTTCATCAGATTTCAAATTGCTATAGCCATAATTTCTGACATCCAGATTTTGTCCTATGTCCTAAATAACATAAAATGCTATTCCACAGCCCCCTGGTGGTCCCATAGAAAGAACACTAGCTTTCAAGCTAGTAAACTTGGCACTAGGTTGATATCAGCTCTTCCATTTGCTACTTTGGTCAGTTAAGTGGCACAGTTGATAAAGCACTGAGCCTGAAGTCAGGAAAACCTGAGCTAGTGTAGAAGTGCAGTGAGGAAGACCTCAGATACTTACTTGGCTGGGTGACTGACCTTAATCAAGTCACTTAACCCTTTTTGTCTTAGTTTTCTCAGCTGTAAAATGATCTGGAGAAAGAAATGGCAGACCACTTCAATAGCTTTGCCAAGAAAATCCCAATCGCGTTCAAAGAGTCAGATGCTATTGAACAATAACAACTTTGGGTAAGAATTTACCATCTGCTGGACTTCCATTTGCTCATTTGTAAAATGAGGAGTTGGACTAGATGGTGATTTCTGAGATCCCTTCTAGATATAAATCTGTGATCTCTGATGGAGGCCAATTCAAGATGCTGTAAATGAGCAGAGGGCAAAGCATTCCAACAGCAGCACCTAGAGCATACCTTGTCTTGCAATCTTGTCTGCTCTACTGCAAAGACTATTAATGAGCCATGTATAGTGCCTGACCTGTTTAGAAATGGTGCAGCACTGGGAAATGCTAATCCCTTAGGGCATCATGTACTGATAGGGCAGGGAATGTTCTGCTGGTCTTGGGATCTGATTGGCAGACTCACCCCAGCACTTGGTGCTAATTCTTAGAATTGTTTACAGTACTCTGTGTTTCTCTGCATGAAGTGTAAGGCAGGGATCCTTGCCCTAACCTGTTTCCCTAAACTCACCTTCCTTTCCTCCACATCATTTACCCTCCCCAGGGAAATCTTCAGTCACTAGAATGAGCAGATTTTTTCTTCCTTCCAAGGTCCAAACAAAAAGTAATAGTTTCAAATCAAAGGGGGACTGGAAAGCATTTTGGACATTCATGAGTTTTTTTTTTTTTTTTTTTTTAACCTGTAGATATTGTAAAACTTGGGTCCTATTATTAGCTCCAGTTTCTTTTGGGTTTCTCTGTTCTTTTGTTACTTCTAAAGGTACAGAAATACACGTTCTTATATCCCACCCTCTGAATACTTGAGAGCAAAGTTGTATATTGACTAGAAAGCAAATTTTAGAGTCACACAGACCTGAAGGAGACAGTTCAAGCCCTTTTCTAAGACATACTAGGCAAATCTAAATTAGATATTAAATGGATCCCTGTCTTGTTTTCTCTTCTTCATGCTTTCTCAGAAATCTCATCACCTTTTTGAGTTTGAATAATCATTTCTATGCTGATTACTTTTAGACCTACATATCAAATCCTAGTCTTTTCTGAGCTCCAGTTCCACATTACCAACTTCTCATAGGATATTTTTCATTCAGGCATCTTAAACTCAACATGTTTGAAATACAATTTATCATCATCCCCCTCCCAAACACTCACTCCTCTTTTTAATTTCCCCATTTATGTATAGAATATTGCTATCCTTTCACTTTCCCAAACTCCCAAACTCTAAGTATCCTTGACTCCTCATTCACCTTTATCTCTAATCTGGTGTTAATGATTTTACTTTCTCAACACCTCTTGTACCTGTCCTCTCTCCAAACAAATTACAAACTCCCTAGTTTAGCTCTCATAACTCTCACCTGAACTACTTACAATGATTTCTAAATGGCTTCCCTGATTTATATTTCTATCTTCTATAGATTATCCCCACACATGTGCTAACAGATTCCTAAAGCACAGGGCTGACCATGTCAATTCCCTATTCTTAAAGCTCCAGTGATTGACTGGAGGATCAAGTACAAACCTCCCATTTGGTCATTTAAAACCCTTCAAAATCTGGCTCTGGTATATTTTTCTGGGCTTATTACACATTACTGTCATTCACACACTTTTATTCTTGCCAAACCAGCTCCCTGGCTATTCCCTGTATTCTGCGTTTCATTACTTGTCTCAATATCTTTGCAAAGACTGTCCCTCATGCCTGAAATATACAGTTCCTCTTCTCCTCCTTCCCTCAG
This sequence comes from Sminthopsis crassicaudata, assembly GCF_048593235.1. NCBI lineage: Eukaryota > Metazoa > Chordata > Mammalia > Dasyuromorphia > Dasyuridae > Sminthopsis > Sminthopsis crassicaudata. The sequence continues at coordinate 588,217,456 of NC_133617.1, forward strand.
CCACTTTGAATCCTTAGGTTTCTTTTAAGTTCCACATCTTTAAAGCTGTCTTCCCAACTCTCCGAGCTCCTGGTAACTCCCTGAAATTACATTGTATTTACCTGGTTTAATCTTTGTATCTACTTATATGTGTATCTGCTATTTCCCTCATTAGACTGCCAGCCTCTTGAATATAGGAATTATTGCATTTTTGTCTTTTAATTGCCAACACCTACAAGACATTTAATGAATGCTGGTTATCAATTTAATGAAATTCTGATATGTTTTTATGGAGGGTGGGATAAGAGGAGAGGAGAGGGAGAGAATGAAATCTATAGAAAAAGAAAATACCTAGAATTTACTTTGTAGCTTTTAGTTTTGTCAATTTTGTGCTTGTGGGGGAGGAGGGAGAGAGACACACATCACACACATAGATAGAGACACAGAAAGAAGAGAGAGGGAGAGAGGGAGAGAGGGAGAGAGGGAGAGAAGGAGAGAGAGAGAGAGAGAGAGAGAGAGAGAGAGAGAGAGAGAGAGAGAGAGAGAGAGAGAGAGAGAGAGAATAACTAGAGATAGAAAGAAGATAGATACAGGTAGAGATATTCTTTGTCCTTCATTTTCAAAGAGGAGCATTGACATCACAGGGTGAAGTCTTGACTTGCAAATGAATTGGATTTAAATTAGGTAGAGGTACACAGTCATCATCTTCCAGAGGCATCAAAATTGAATAGTAAGACAAAAGTAAAGATGCATTGGATGACATTGATTTTGTTGATATTTGACCAAGTTTTAATGCTCCACAATTCTTGCTTTAGTCTTCTTCATGGCTGTTCTTCATGTAAATTGTTCTCAGCCACCCATTCTGCCAGGGGTATATCACATATTTGGGGTAAACTTTGCCCTAACTCATTAACATATTTGAGATTTGTTAGTCATGTTCAACCCAGTTTAGACTGTCTAAGTAGACAGTTTTATTGGAGGGTGACCATTATGTATGCTATAGCTTCTTGGAGCCACAAATAAGATTTGGGTAAATGAGCAGCCCTGAAAAGGGCTTGGCAAGCCCTCACATTAGAGATGCTCATTCTTCTTTAACACTTCATGCACTTTGGTAGATAGAGATAAATGAGATAGTGAGATAACGGGCAGGCAGATGACTGACTAAATAAATGGATTCATGAATGAACAAATGAACAAAAACTAAATAAACAAATCACCTGTTCTTGGTTAACTCTGCATTTTGCTAGGCTAATCCATGGTCAGTAGACAAATAATCTTTTAACAGTCCTCCAACAAAAGCCTATATCCACTTTCAGAATGATTAGAATTAAACATTCATAGAGTTTAGTGGCTTCTCAAGGTTCTAAGCCTTTTTTTCCATACTTTGAATGGAATTTTTGGAGCCCTTCAGCTTGACTTATGATTCACCTACTAAGGCTGGTTCTGAGCTTGTTTTCCCTCTTGCCCTCTTTAACCTTTCTATTTTTTTTTTCCTAGTTTGGGCTTTTAAACTCTGCTATGGAGTACACATTATAGAGGGTCACTTGATAGCAGAGTCCTCCTGTTTTGACTCACCATATACAAAGAGCTTAAGCTCAAAAACAAGCCAATGTTCCCAAAGATGTTTCAGTATTCTCTGCCTTGGGGTTCAGCTTTCATCCAAATAAACAGAATACAGCTGTTCAGTTTTATCTCAGTTCATGGTACTTGCTTAATTTAGAGAAGCATTTTCAAGTTCAGACAGACCTACAGAGAAGAAAAGACAGTAGGGCACTTCAATAAAAACTACCGTACAGTGGAAGTATTTAAAGATGGCTAATCAACTTAGGTCACAATGAAAAGCCCCTTCTACTGCCATCTAAATAGAAGGAGGATCATTGTGAGTGGGTCTACTGATAACTTTTAGAAGTCCCTGGATGTCCAGTGTCCAGGCAAACATGTAAAAATTATAGACTATTCTCAGGATCATTTCAGCTGAACTAGAAACAAAGTCAGGAAAACATTTTCTCTTCCCTTTAAATTCTTTACTTATCTTGAGCCTGTTGTCAGTTCTAAGGAATGACTAATTTAAAAATAGTATATAGTTTTAGAATCTCCTTACTTTCTTAGCATGTAAAACATTTAATTGAATAGAGATGATACTACAATAAATACAGTGAATTTACTATTTTCTATATTCATATTGCCTGTAATTACCATAAAATAAGTTCCTTATTTAGAATTTAGTCTACTGCATTATGAGATAGAGTCATCTTCTAAAGGCTTCTTCTTCTTCTTCTTCTTCTTCTTCTTCTTCTTCTTCTTCTTCTTCTTCTTCTTCTTCTTCTTCTTCTTCTTCTTTTTTACAATTTATGAATCAGGATAGAATAACAGACAAATTATATCTTTTTTTCCCACCAGAAAAAGCCTGATTTAGTACAATCAAGTCTTTTATAATTATTTGATAGTCTTCATACATTAAATAAAAAATCATAGAGTTGTAGCTGGAAGGAACCTTAGACCCATCATATCAAATTTCCTCATTTTTCCTTTGAGAAAACTGAAAATTACATAACTTGAGCAACTTGCCCAGAGTTTCAGAGTCAGGATTTAACACATTACCTCCAACCTCAACTCCACTTCTTTTTCCATTGTATCACATTAAAACTATTAGAGTGCACTGAATTTTCAAACTAAGCTGCTTTAGTCTTTATACGGGTATCATTCTTTTAAGGAAAAAAAATCAAATTTGTAAACTTACAATTTTTATATAACTTTTCAGAAAATATACCAAAAAAATCATAATATGTATGCTTTATATAGCTTATAGCAACTATTATGTAACTTAACATGAGGTAATACTTTTTGGTGTATTTTAAGATACAAATTACCTTTGCAGGTTCTCAGTTTGGCTGGCATGAATGGTGACTTTTTTTTCCTTAAAGATCATTATTTTATCAGTAAATCTAAAATTTTATTTAAAAGTCCTTGGATGGCCAGCTTCAAGGCAAACATGTAAGAATTACAGATTATTCTCATGATCATTTCAGCTGGACTACAAAGTCAGGGAAACATTTTCTTTTTCCTACCCATCTTGAGCCTTATCCTCTTTTATCATGTTATGTACAGATAGTGATAAAGAGAGATAAATGATAGACAGTTGACAGACATAAAGAGATAAACAGACAGATAAATGATTACATAAATGAATGCAAGAATGAACAAATGAATAAAAAACAAATGGCTAGAAGATTATATAAAATTAAATTATATATTTAGATATATTAGATAAATTATAAATTTGATTATACATTTATTTAAATTAATATTATATATAATCTGTAAATTTATTTAGATAAATTATATATAATTTTAGATACATTATTTATAAATTAATTTATATTTTGAAATATTATTTATATTTATAATTATATTTATTTTTTAAAAATCTAGCTTTATGATAAATTATTCTTCTATGTGGGAGATAAAGGTGTTTTGTCAGGATGTCCTTTGTCATAACCTCCTATGCTAATTTCTTCAGGTTATGATTTGGGGCAGATCTTTCCTGATTTCATTGTTTACTGATGCAGGATTTTACAATGATTAAAAACAGTATTAGGTTTCTTCTTTTTAAAGCTATTTGTGTGTGTGAGTTTTAACATATTTATCAGCATTTTACCTGGGTCCTAAGATATTGCTTTCTTAATAACAAAATTCATATGTAAAACTGCTCTGGTACTAAAATTAATAAATTTAGGGAATAATCACTACATGTGTCAGACGATAACTTTTTATCCACAACTTTGCCAGCAATATGATGAATTGGACTTTATAGACGAGTGGAGTCCTGCTGTAATTCTCCACAAAAGGACTAGCAATTTGAAGACTAACTTCTTAATGTCTAGGAACTACCTGAGATATTGTGTGACCAGTCCACAAAAAAGCAAATGAGCTTCTAAGTTCTTAAAAGAGTAGCAAAAATTATGTATTTCATTGTATATTTACTAGTGGTAAAGAAGTATTTCAGTGAAAGGATGGTATTAATCTGATGAATGGCTCTTGTATGTAGGAGATAAAGTATATTAATTTTCTTTGGTTTTAATTAAGTATGTGAGCTATAGATTTAGACGTGAGAATCCTCAAAATTCCTTGAGGCTGAGAGACCTGTGAATGTAAATTGAACAATTACTCAGGAAGCATATGCAATATTCTGCATTCCTCATCCCTTAGAGTCTCTGATAAAAGGAGAAAAGCATGTTTTGTTATTTTTTCTCTGGTATCTAGGTTGCTTATTACAATTAATTAAAAATTAAACTACTTATAGATTATTTTCATTTGCATTATTGTAACCCTTTTGAATATTATTATTCTGTTTTATATAACTCCATATAAATTCATATAGATCTTACATCTATGTTCTTCATATTCACCATTTTTTTGGTCCAATAAAATCCTTTTACAGTAATTTTTACAATAATTTGTTCACCTACTACACAATCAATAAGAACCTATTTTGCTTCCTGCTTTTTGATATGAAAAAAAGTGCTACTTTGAATATTATGAGATATTGAACCTTTTTTCCTCCTCTCTCTTAGTTCATGCTCTATGTCTGGTAGTAAGGTAGAAGGATATTAATATTTTAGAGACTTTTTTCAAATCATTTTTCAGACTGGTTGGCAATTACAATTCTACCAACAGTTTCTTTCCACTGCTCTAACAACACTGGCTTTTTTCATTTTTTGTCATCTTGGGCAGTTTGCTGGGGGTAAGGTAAAATCTCAAAGCATTTTAATTTGCATGTCTCTTATTAATGATTCAGAACATTTTCTTTGGTCTTCACCAACATGTAAACTTTTAATTTCATTCTCTTGAATTATTGCTTCAATTAGTGTTTCCTTAATTGTATCAAATAGAATAGGGAGAGGAGGATACTTGTCTTACTCCATTATGTACTGGGAAAATTTCCAATGTTTTTCCAAAACAAATAACACCAGCTTATAGTTGTAAAATTGCTAATTTGATTATTTTCTAGACTTTTAAACTGTTTTCTCAATTTATTGATTCTATTTTCTTGATTTATTTATATAAAATTTCAGGTATAAATATTTTTGGTAGGAATTGTCTTATAGATATACTATAAGATTAGGTATACTGCATCATTTCTACCTTTTTCTTTAATGTAATTATTTAATTCTAAGATTTGTTCTTTGATCCTGTCTCTAATCAAGTTCTTATTTCTTAGTTTCCATTGAGCACTTTATTATTTGTTCATATTTTTATTGATTAAAATATATTGCCTTTTTTCAATTTTCTTGGGATTCCATTATGATATACAATACATCAATTTTTGTCATTCATATTTTTAATATAACCATTCAGAAATCATGACTGGTAACAAAAATATATTTCCCCAATAACTGCTTGCCTTCTCAATTTTCTAGAGAGAGCTTTGAAAGAGAAATATTAAAGTTGTCTTTTTAAATTTGTCTAATGTTTTTAAACAGTATAGTCTTTATGCTATTTGATCCATACATATTTAATAATATGGAGAAACAGTATGATGTAGTACAAAGATGTCAAACATGTAGCCCACAATACTCCCTAGTTTGGCCCAAACCAGATTAAAATGCAATTGTGAAATATTTAACAAAACAAATAAAACATAGATAATATCACATTTTAAAATGAAGTCAACATGTGTCTCTTAATAATTTTAATTTACTGTAGTTTGTGGTATAAAATCTCATCTACTCAAGGATTAATTTTTACAATTTATGGATTTGTTTAGAACATCAACCAAACTGAGTCACTCCTAATTTTGGGCTTCTTATTCATGGATTAGTGGCCCTTGTTTTCATGTCAGTTTTATACCACTATCATAGTGCATAAATAGCCAGTTTTGAAACAAGATTTAGGCTCCTTCTCTGTCTCTGGTTCATGATGGCTAGGATCCTAAGCAAACTATCCTTAACCTATCAATGCTCTAAGCAATTCTCTGAGACTATGAGATGCAGACAACTTGATAACCAGCATGGTAGAAAGAATTTCCTCATCTACAAGTTATTTATATCAATGGATTCACAGATCTAGTTCCTATCCCTATAATGTATTTTCTTTTGTTCATGATGCTTTTAAGCATAATGTAAATTTCCTGTTTTTCTCTCTTGACATTTCTGATTTTCTCATTGTTCTCTGAAATTTTGATTATAAGTACTTTTTAGTTGCCTGATAACTTCATTTACATACTATTTTTGTTCCATGCTTATTTTCTGATGTGTTCTTATGTTTTGATTATTTTTATATGTAATACATTGCTGTATTTTTCTCTTTAAATCTATTTTACTTACTCCATTCTCTTTCTTTTAATTAGGGAACTTAATCCATTCACATTTATAGTTATAATTATGTAATTTGTGTTCTTTGACTAAACTCTTTTTCATTGGGTTTTCCCATCTTTTGAGTAAAACAGTCTATGGTGTGCGGGTGTGTGTATGTGTGTGAGTGTGTGTGTGCATGTGTGTGTATGCGTGTGTGTGTACTAATAATCTATTGCTAAATTTCTACTGCCAATTGTCAACCCCCTATCCATTCTACATTCTCTGAGATTTCTTTTTATTGCTATTCTTTTTCTTTTTTAGATAAAGGCATACTAAGTGATTCCTTTCTTTCCCTCTATAATGTATTCTTTTAATTTCAACGGCATTGATCTATAATGTTTCCTTATAAGAAATGTTTACTTCTCATATTTCCTTAATGTTTTCCCTTTCTAGGATATCCTAGAATCTCAAATCTCATTCTTAGGTTTTGTGCTTAAACATTCCTTTCTTGCTATTTCTTTGGCCCTTTAAAAAAAAATCAGGGAATTTGCCTTCTCATGACTGTGGTGTTCCTCTTGTTCTCTGCATTTTTTCAAATATCACTGACAGTAGCTCATCATTCAGTCATCAAATGTTCACAGAAGACTCCTTATGTATAAAGCACAGTGGTAGTGATTTAGGAAAAATAGCAAAAATGAATAACCTTTGACTTCAAGAAATAAATGGTTTTGTAAAAAAAAATCAGGACAAAAATATAAATCGATGGAATGAAAAGAGAAGACAGTACAAATGCAAGTAGTATTTTTTTCTGAAGAACAGAAGATCCAGGTAATATATGTCAGTTTTCTCCAAGAATTTGAAGACTATTACAAGGAAGAAAGGTGATTAATTATAATCATCTTCCTCTCCATTATTATTATAATATAATTTACACCAAAAGTGAAGGAAGGGACAGATCACCTTCAGATGCAGAGATGATATCCTTTAACTGTGATTGCCAAACATTCTCTCCACATGGACAATACAGAACAGGTAGCTGAAGAGGCTGGATCTAAAGAATTTTTAGCAGTCTTTCTCCCCCATTGTATTTATTTGTTTCTGTGTTGTACTTTTATAGAAGAATGATTGTAACCTCATAGTGTAGAGACTTTTCTCACCCTTTGTATCTTCAGCAAGTTGCATGCAACATTGTATATAACAGGTATTTAATAAACACTTGTCAGATTTGATTGGGGAACTGTAAGAAATGGAAACCATCTGCTGGTTATTGTAGTGCCTGATTATAATTGAATGGAGTCTTGTCACTTAATTCAGTAATTCTGGTTAGCAGAATAGTCCCTATATTTCCTAGTCTTTTCACTGTATTTTTAGTTATTTATGAAAGCTTCTGTGCTAAGTTCTCACATCATCCAACTAATTATGGGAGACAGTTGAGCATGCATTGATTATGAACCTGACATAAGTTTTTGAGGCCTTTTGGAATAGTAGAGAATGACTATTGAGACACCATCAAACAAAAATCTCTCTATAAGGACTACACTTTTTCTTTTCCCTCTAACATCCTCATAAATAAACGGGCTCTTCCGATTTAATTTGGGGACTGGAATTTTGGATTAAATTCCTTCTTTGATTCCTAATAGTCACTGCTCTAATAGTCACTGATATAATACATCATATGCTCACATGTTTGGAGTGCAAAATATACTTTGTTGCAGTGTCATAAATTTAGGTTTACAAAATGGAATCAAATAGGTCAATTGAAGTCATTCATCTTAGTTATCAAATCTGTTTGACACAATCTAACGCATATATCTGATTTCAGTTCCAACTTTTTTCAGTCCAATTGAACTAGTCCAGGGAACTAGCAATCATCATCAGTGCTGACAAAATTTGGCCCTTTATGTCCAAGTATCAGTTGCAACTTCTAGTTTCAGATTGAAGCTGCTCTTTGCAAAGTCATTTGAACCCAAAGCTAATTGTCTGTACTTTAGGTTAAGAATTTCTCCCAGGCTACCCTGGGTTTGCACAGTGGTAGGTTGCACAGTGGATAGAGCACCAGGCTTGAAGTCAGGAGGACTTGAGTTCAAATCTGTTCTCAGACACTTAACACTTCCTAGCTGTGTGATTATGGGCAAGTCACTTAACCCCAATTGACTCTGGGAAAAGAAAAAAAAAATGAATTTTTCCCATAAATGCCTTTTCCTAGACCTTTCCTACTCAAGTCAATATTTATCAAAGAGTTTTCTCCTTTTCTATCCTTAAACTACATTCTCTAGATTTCTTTTTTAATTTTTTTTGGGGGGATACAATTACTTAATGTTTTTACTTTTTGTTAAATTTTTTTATTAAAGCTTTTTATTTTTGAAACATATGCATGGATAATTTTCCAACACTAACCTTTGCAAAACCTTGTGTTCCAAATTTTCCCCTTTTCCCTCACCTCCTCCCTTAGATGACAAATAATCTAATATATGTATATATATTTATATAATTATCTTTCTGTACAAGAAAATCAGATAAAAAAAGGAAAAAAAAATAATAAAGAAAACAAAATGCAACCAAACACCACCAAAAAGAGTGAAAATGATCCACACTTAGTTCCCATAATTCCCTTAGTTTCTGGGTGTAGATGGGATTCTCTAGGTTTCTTAAAAAAAAAAAGCACGAATAAAATCAAAATAAAGTGTTTTGTTGTTGTTCAGTTGTTTTCAGTCATGTCTCTTTTCATGACATCCATTTAGGGATTTTTTTTTTTTGATGAAAATACTGGAGGGATTTGCCATTTCCATTTCTAGCTCATTTTACAGATGAGGAAACTGAGACAAAGGTAAGTGATTTGCTCAGGATCACACAAGTACTAAATGTCTGAGGTCATATTTGACCTTAGGAAAATGAGTTTTCCTTCTTTCAGGAACATGAGACCCAGTACTCTATCCCCACTGTACCACCTACTTGTCAATAAATTGTTTTATAAATCTTAAATACACATATATAACTACTATTAGTAGTTGTTTTTAACAATCATAATTCTATCGATCATTTTTTCTTGAATTAAGACATTCAACATTCAAAGGAGTATTGGATCATAACCTCATAGGCCTAGGAATCAGTCTCCTCATATTGCAGCTGAAAGAACCAAGGCCAGAGGAAGGTAAGCAATTAAGGTCCAAATTCCCTCTGTTAATCCTTTTCTAAATATTTTCTTTACCTCACATTCCTCTTCTTCTATTGGCAGATCCTCCTCAATTACATCTCTCCTGTTGGCTGTGGCCTGTCAACCAACAGCTTACATATCAGGAAATTAATATTCTTTTAAAAATGATTTAACTTTTTAGTATTTTCCCAAGTTATAAAACCAATTTTATTAACATTTATTTTTAAAATTTAAAATTTAAAATTTTCTCCCTTCCTCTCTTCCTTCTTTGAGAAGGCAAGCAATTCAATATAGATTATATGTGTGTAGTTATGTAAAAAAATTTACATATAGGTCATGTTGTAAAAGAAAAACAGATAAAAAACAAAAACATGGGAAAATAAATTTTAAAAAAAATTCTTCAATCTGCATTCAAAATCCATCATTTCTTTCTCTGAGGATGGAGACATTTTTCATCATAAGTCCTTCAGAGTTGTCTTGGATCATTGCATTCTAAGAATAGCAAAATCATTCACAGCCGGTAATTATACAATATTGCTGTTACTTTGCACACAGTATATTGCACTTTGCATTAGCTCATGTAAGTCTTTTCAGGTTTTTTTCTGACACTATCATGCTCCTCATTTCTTATAGCACAATAGTATTCCATCATAATTACATACCACAATTTGTCCAGCCATTACCCAATTGATAGGCATTCCCTCAATTTTCATTTTTTTTTTTGCCCCAAGAAAAAGCTGCTGTAAATATTTTTGTACATATAGGTTCTTTTTTCACTTTTTAAAAATCTCTTTTGGGCTATAAACCTAATAGTAATAGTAGTAGTAGTAGTAGTAGTAGTAGTAGTAGTAGTAGTAGTAGTAGTAGTAGTAGTAGTGGTAGTAGTGGTGGTGGTGGTGGTGGTGGTGGTGGTGGTGGTGGTGGTGGTGGTGATAGTAGTAGTAGTAAGTATTGCTAGGTCAAAGAGCATACATGGTTTTTATAGCCAAAAATTTCCAAACTGCTGTACAGAATGATTGAATCCATCAACAATACATTAATATCTATTTTTCCCATATCTCCTCTACAATTGTCATTTTCCTTTTCTGTCCTATTAGTCAGTCTAAGAGGTATGAGGTAGTATCTCAGAATTGCTTTAATTTGCATTTCTCCAATTACTAGTAAGTTAGAGTATTTTTTTTTCATATGGCTATAGATAGTCTTGATTATTTCATCTAAAAACTATTCATATGTTTTTATTATTTATTAATCGGGGAATGGCTTTTATATTTATTTGTTTGATTCAGTTCTATCTATATTTAAGAAATGAAGCCTTTGTCAGAGATATTTGTTTGAAATATTTTTCCCAGTTACTATTCCTAACTGTAATTTTCTCCATCCTATTCCACACCACTCCTGTTTATTCTATTCTTTCTCTCTTTTCACTCTTTATATCGTCAAAAGTGTTTTACTTCTGACTACCCCTTCCCCAATCTGTCCTTCTTGCTATCACCCCCTTCCCTCTTTTCTTGTCCCCTTCTCCTCCTCCTTTCCTACAGAGCAAGATAGAAGAAAACTGATATTCTTAACTCATATTTCTGTCAGCATACATAAATGAGATTCACCAATATATTCATAAATGAAAGGGAAGAAAATTATTAAGTAGACATTGAGAAGGAAAGTTATTCCTGATAAATAAGTTGTCCTATACAAAATGTTTGCTTAGAGTTAAATTCCTGTGATTCACATTGAGTAGGACCAGAATAAGTTCTTAAATTCCCACAAAGATGATTTATGCTTTTTCATATCTTGTGTATTTTTGCCAGTTTTTTATATTGTTGGGTTTTTTCTTTTTCTTTCTTTTTTTTTCTTTTTTTACAATTTGTCTCAGAAATTTATTGGGAATAAAATGTTTCGTGGTCTTCAAAACACTTTATCCATGTGAGGCTCTTATTATTTAGGTGTAACTTTCCTAGATTCATGAATACTTTATTCTTCTCTCTTAAAGATATGGGTAAAAATTATATTTACTAAAATTTGCTTCTAAATATCTGAGTTCCTAAAGTTTTTATGATTTTCTCTATAATGCAATTAAATTAAGTGAATTGTTATGTCTATTAAATGCATATTCACTGTAAGAATTTCTTTAAAAAAAAAACCTTCCTTTTTAGAAGTAAAATATAACTAGCCTAACTTTAGGCTACATATCTACCCACTGAATAATGATTTTTAAAGTTTCATGTAATTTTAATTTTTTTTAATTTTAAAACTTTATTCTTATTACATATGGAGGCCCAGCACCTAACTGGCCATACAGGAGACATGATTTCCCCCCAAACTTCACTGTCTTGTTCTTATAGTGTCCTTTTGACCCTCCATACACATATTCATACCTCAAGGTAATTTCAGGCTCTTCTTTTCAGGAAATGATTTTTTTTTCTTTTCCCCCTTCTCTTTATTTCTTCTTTATCCTTTATTTTTCTCATTTTACCTAAATAATTTTTATTATTATCATTTTTTTTAATCTTCCCTTCATTTCTGATCATATTCTCCTCATTCAGGAAGTCATTCTTTAGGGCAGCTAGGTGGCACAGTGGATAGAGCACCAGCCCTGAAGTCAGTAAAACCTAAGTTCAAATTTGATTTCAGACATGTAATACTTCCAAGCTGTGTGACTTAGGCAAGTCACTTAATCTCAATTGTGTCAACCAAAAAAAAAAGTCATTCTTTGTAACAACAATATGAAAAAAGACAGAAGAAAATAGCAAAAAAAAAAGAGAATAAAATAGAAAAAAAGCAATACTAAACTAATCACTTCATCAACTGTCTGACATTATGTTCTATATTCTATATTCATTTTTCCTTCAGCTTGGAAAAGAGAGCAGGGAGGTGATTTTTTTTCAACTCTTCTCTGGCCTTGCTTGTCATAATAATTAATTAATTATAGAGCATTTGATATCATTGTTTTGTTTTGTTTTGTTTTCTTTTTCTCCTCTCCCCCATAATAGACATTTTATGTTTTTATTTACTTCACTTTGAATCAGTTCATATAAGAAATCATAATGGTTGATTCTTGTTTTACTTTGATTCTTTCTCATTTTAATCTCACTTTCCAGTGCTGGCTGCATTTCACAAATAATTATGTACACTTGTAGGGGAATGATATGCAGACTATACCAGGATCAAACTCTGGAACTCTTAATATGGTGTACTTTTTTGCTATAAGAGAAGATGAAGGGAGTGATTTCAGAAGAAAAAAAAATATATGACCTGTTTCAGTGGATGAAAAGCTAAATGAAAACAGGAGATTATTGTGCAATAGCAATGTTATAATGAAGATCAACTGTGAAACACTTGGGAAGTGATTAGTATAATGATCCAAGACAATTCCAAAGGACCCATGATGAAAAAAATACCATCCACTTCCAGAAAAAAGAAATGATGAACTCCATATAAAATTGAAATATTATTTTTCCTCTTTATTTTTTTGATGATATGATTAATATGGAAATGTTTTGTATGATTTCACATGTATAAATAATTGATATCATTTGATTTACCTTCTCAGAGGGTGGAAGAGAAATGGGAAGAAGGAAGAAAATTCGGAATTCAAAATTTAAAAAGAAAAGAATGTTTAAAATATATTTTAAAAATTAAATTTAAAAAGTATCTTACATTTTATGAAAAACTATATTTTATGATTGTCTGCATCCCTTCTTTAGATAAAAATCCTCCCCATAGCCAAAGTTGTGCAAAGAACTTTTTCTAGTCTACTGTCCTCTATTTAAAAAAAATTTTGACACGATAGATAGATAAATTTTACTAAAGTCATTTTACTAAAGAAGCATATTCAGATCCATGGTATGGAAATGAAGGGTAAAGGTGAAAAATTGCCAGTTTCTTCTGTTCATTATGAAGGAAGGGACTTCTTCAAGGCATAAGGAAAAAAGAAAAGTGGGGGAGGGGAAAGAAAAAAAGAAAAAAGAGAAAAGGAGATGAGAGGTGAAGGAAGGTGAAGGAGGAGGGAAAGAGAAGGAATCCCAGGAAAAAGGAGTGAAGGATATAACTGAAGAGGAATCTTATTCATTATCATCACTCACTCTAGGACTCCATCCTGCAGCCTTGAAAAGATATGACTTAAGACCATTTGTGGCTACTATAAGCAAGAGGAAGCAAACTATGAGGAAGTAGTAGCTTTGGTTCCATTTCTGGAGACATATCCAGTATATGAACCATAGTAAAGTATGCCAATGGTGCTAAATATCTCCAAGTCCCACACAAAAGTGAAGAAGAATTCTCCACACTACCTTATGGTCAGAGTTTTGAATGTATAAGACATAGGATGGATGAATGGAGGAAGGACACATGGAATCTTCAAACTTTAATGTTGGTGGGCCTTTTTAAAAGCACTGACTTTGGGACTAGAGAACCTGGGTTCAAATCTAATCTCTGAGATTCACTTCCTGTGTGAACTTGTGGCACCCAACATGGGGCAAGAAGATCAAGCAGTGTTCAAGAGCTTTTTGTGAGTAGGATCCTCCCAGAGTTCCTTTGGTAACTTGTGGGGAAGGAAAAGGAGAAGAGACCCAGTAGTGGGGTAATTACATGGGCCAATACATCAAAGGGCCAAGCCAGGAGACTGATGACTTAAATGCCTGTTCTGTCTATAGTCCTCTTCTCCATTTGAAAGTTTGCCTCCATTATATTTCACAAGATTCAACCCCTGCTACAGTGCTGGTTGCACTCCCTAGCATGTGGAAACTGACCATACTGTGGAGGGGGAAAATAATTGTTTTTAAAACAAAAAAAAAAATGGGGAATTATTAAGAACCATGACTAAGCACACTGAAAGGGGCAGGTCAATTCTCTGAGACCCTCCACAGCTGTGAACATCTGAAGGAGCTCCAAAGCAGCCTTTACACAGGTGGTCTTGCTTGTGACTGGGAAAATAAACTGAAGGAAGAGGGAAGAGGTGAAAAGTCAGACAATGCAGCAGCCTCTCAGTGGGGAGGTCAGAGAATAGTAACTGCCTCTCAGTCTCTTTGAATCATCATCATCCTTTCACAAGAAGAGAAGAAAAGATCTACCAGAGGTATAGCAAAGTTACATATTATGTTCTCAACATAAGTAAAGCAAAGTTACATATTGTGTTCCCAATAACCTTGCATAAGTCATTTAACCTATGTTGATGGCAGTTTCTTCATTTGGAAAAAATAAGCGGTGGTATAGTTAGGCTGTGTATAGAACACCAGTCCTGAAATCAGGAGGACCTGAGTTCAAATATGGCCTCAGACACTTAACACTTCCTAGTTGTGTAACCTGGGCAAGTCACTTAACCCCCAATTGCCTCAGGAAAAAAAAAAAAGGAAAAATGAGTGGCTTTGGACAAATGACCTTTAAATTATCTTTCTGCTTTTAATCTTTGATCCTACCATTATCTCTATTTTGCTGATGAGGAAACTTAGGCTATTCCCCAGGGAATAAACTCTGATCGATAAAACTTATACAGGGTCAGAGATTTATTTGCATGTCTAAGAATGAAGTCTAACCATGTTCTTTCTGACTTCAAATCCAGCATTCCCAGCTAGAGGAAATGGCAAAGAGGGTACAATTCTAGAAATCAAGTTTTATGCCGGTGCTACAATATCTAGAACTGTTGCTCTGTAATTATTGTGATGGCAACAATTTGGTGAGTAGTACAGTCTCCCTCAGGGAAAAGAAAAATGTTATATGCCAATCTGAGAGTTTTGAAGCTACCTTCATACACCTTCATTTTAATCATCTTATTTCCTGCCATTTCATTGTTGCATAAATTTAGTCTTGTTGTTAAGTCATTTTGTAGTCATGCATCTCTCTTTGTGATGCAGAGACACTAGAGTGTTTGCTACTTCCTTCTCCAGCTCATTTTACAGATGAGGAAACTGAGGCAAATAAAATTAGATAACTAGCCAGGGTTGTACAGCTAGTGAGGATCTAATGCTAGATAAGAATTCAGGAAAATGAGTATTTCTGATTCTAGACACAACACTCAATCCTCTGTACCACCTACTTATTCCATAACCTTAGAAAATGCCTAAAAAGTGATTCATATTTTACTACACTTTGCAAGGAATAATTTTGAAAACAAATAGTATTTTCAAGGAATATGATGGCTAGGCTTATAAGCAAAAATTACTTGATAATTCTTCTGGAAAATATTAAAATGGGTTGCAAGAGTTAAGGAAAGAGGCCATAGTAATTTGGAAATAATATGTTCCTTAAGAATAGGCTTAGTAGAACTTCAGAGTTGGAAGGAACTACCAAAGTCAACAATTCAAGTAATTGCTGAACAGGAATCATCATTTACAGCATCCTTGATCAGGCTCTTGCTAAAGAAGAGGAAAGGCTGGAAATTTACCACCTTCCAAAGATGCTCATTCTATTTAGGACAGCTCTAAAGTCTAGGAAGTTATTTTTTTAAATGGGCCTAAAATTTGCATTTTACATCATTTGTCACCCTTTGAGTCTGACCATTCAATAAGTTCTGAATCCATTTAATCCATATATACCTTTCCATTTTGCTTATGAAGATGTCTTGTGAAACTACCATCCAATAGGCACAGGGAGAGAAATTTGCCTTGTGTGTTTATTTAGTGACTAAACTTTCTCTGCTTCTGCAGGTTATTATCTTCTCAATAATTTGTAGTCTCAGAGACTTGCCTAAAGAAGTGGTGTCAAACTAATGGAAAAAAGCAAATAATATACTGTATATAAGTATTAGTGGAGGATCATATTAAATTAGAACACCATACATGAACATTACACATATTTTACTGCATTTTCCAACACTATATTTTAATCTGATTTTGGGGCAGTATGTAATAGGGGCATTTGATAGTACTGAGAGGTAAAGTGATTTCTTCATGGTCATTGCTAAGAGATTTCAGAAGTAACATTTGAACTTAGGTCTTCTTGGTGCCAATAATAGTTTTTCTATGCAATAATGCCTCATTCATTGTTGGCATTCAGATAAATGATTAAAATGTATTAACCATGAAAAAATGGGATGCATTCAGATTTTCATTAATTTGTTCTAGGTGAATCCATACTAGCTTGTGACACTAACTCATTATTATAAATGTTGACAAAACTCCCTTTACTAATATGCAAAGTTTGGACTTAATTGATTGACTGTATCGACTGATCAATCATACCAGTCCACTTAATCTTGATATCTTTATAAGGTAAAATAAATTCGTTTTTCTTTTAAAGCTCATTCAAACAGGAAGGGGAGAAAAAGTGGCAAAGTAGAGGAAGCATCTAGCCATGATAAACCCCAATTCCCCTTCAAACAACTTTAAAAATATTGCCTTAAATCTAACTCTGGAGTAGCATAGGTGCTACATTTGGCCAGCCCAAGACAACTTAGAAGATTGGAAGGAGAGGTCTATTGCATGGGAGTGAAGATTGGCCCCAGAGCCCATGTGGATCCAACACCTGGGCTAGGATGAGAAGGGTAGCAGAAAAGATGGGTAACAGAAACAGCAGTAGCTTCAGAAGCTCTAAAGCCAAGGACTATAAGGGGACATGGCAACTGACAGAAAGAGATTATAAGGGATCCCTATTATAGCACTGAATTCAGGACTAAATTCTGTACAGCAACTTCACTGTCTATACCCACTGTCCATTCTTCAAGGGTAGAGCTCCCTTTTAGTCAAAAAGGGGCAGAGCCTGAGAGCAAAATTGCTTATAATCCCAAGGGATCAGAAGTCCTTCCTGAATAAGAATCAGCATAGAGAATGAAAACATTTATCACACCTTTTAACATTGACAGTTGCATAGCCCTGTGTTCCAAATTTTCCCCTCCTCCCCCACCCTCTCTCCTAGATAGTAAGCAATCCAATACATGCTATACAATATTCAATATATGTAAACATATTTATACAATTATCTTTTTTTTATAATATTATCCCTTGTATTCATTTTTCCAAATTATCCCCCCTCCCTCCACTCCCTCCCCCTGATGACAGGTAATCCCATACATTTTACATGTGTTACAATATAACCTAGATACAATATATGTGTGTAAATACCATTTTCTTGTTGCACATTAAGTATTAGATTTCGAAGGTATAAGTAACCTGGGTAGATAGACAGTAGTGCTAACAATTTACATTCACTTCCCAGTGTTCCTTCTCTGGGTGTAGTTATTTCTGTCCGTCATTGATCAACTGGAAGTGAGTTGGATCTTCTTTATGTTGAAGATATCCACTTCCATCAGAATACCTCTTCATACAGCATTGAAGTGTACAGCGATCTTCTGGTTCTATTCATTTCACTCAGCATCAGTTGATGTAAGTCTCTCCAAGCCTCTCTGTATTCCTCCTGCTGGTCATTTCTTACAGAGCAATAATATTCCATAATCTTCATATACCATAATTTACCCAACCATTCTCCAATTGATGGGCATCCATTCATCTTCCAGTTTCTAGCTACTACAAAAAGAGGTGCCACAAACATTTTGGCACATACAGGTCCCTTTCCACTCTTTAGTATTTCTTTGGGATATAATCCCAATAGCAGCAATGCTGGGTCAAAGGGTATGCACAGTTTGATAACTTTTTGGGCATAGTTCCAAATTACTCTCCAGAATGGCTGGATTCTTTCACAACTCCACCAATAATGTATCAGTGTCCCAGTTTTCCCACATCCCCTCCAACATTCATCATTATTTGTTCCTGTCATCTTAGCCAATCTGACAGGTGTGTAGTGCTATCTCAGAGTTGTCTTAATTTGCATCTCTCTGATCAGAGTGATTTGGAACACTCTTTCATATGAGTGGAAATAGTTTCAATTTCATCATCTGAGAATTGTCTGTTCATATCCTTTGACCATTTATCAATTGGAGAATGGTTTGATTTCTTATAAATTAGGGTCAGTTCTCTATATATTTTGGAAATGAGACTTTTGTCAGAACCTTTACTTTTAAAAATATTTTCCCAATTTGTTACTTCCTTTCTAATCTTGTTTGCATTAGTATTGTTTGTACAGAAACTTTTTAGTTTGATATAATCAAAATCTTCTATTTTGTGATCAATAATGAGCTCTAGTTCTCCTCTGGTCATAAATTCCTTCCTCCTCCACAGGTCTGAGAGGTAGACTATTTTGTGTTTCTCTAATCTATTTATTATCTCATTCTTTATGCCTAAATCATGGACCCATTTTGATCTTATCTTGGTATATGGTGGATCCATATCTAATTTCTGCCATACTAATATCCAATTTTCCCAACAGTTTTTTCCAAATAATGAATTTTTGTCCCTAATGTTGGTATCTTTGGGTTTGTCAAAGATTAGATTGCTATAGATGTACCCGTTTTTGTCCTTTGTATCTAATCTGTTCCACTGATGTACCGGTCTATTTCTTAGCCAATACCAAATGGTTTTGGTGACTGCTGCTATATAATATAGCTTTAGATCAGGTACACTTAGACCACCTTCCTCTGACTTTTTTTTCATTAGTTCCCTTGCAATTCTCGACCTTTTATTCTTCCATATGAATTTTGTTGTTATTTTTTCTAGGTCATTAAAATAGTTTCTTGGGAGTCTGATTGGTATAGCACTAAATAAATAGATTAGTTTAGGGAGTATTGTCATCTTTATTATATTCGCTCGGCCTATCCAAGAGCACTGAATGTCTTTCCAATTATTTAAATCTGACTTTATTTTTGTGGCAAGTGTTTTGTAATTTTTCTCACATAATTCCTGACTATTCTTTGGTAGATGGATTCCCAGATACTTTATACTCTCAACATTTGTTTGGAATGGAATTTCTCTTTGTATCTCTTGCTATTGCATTTTGTTGGTGATATATAAAAATGCTGAGGATTTATGTGGATTTATTTTGTATCCTGCCACTTTGCTAAAATTCTGAATTATTTCTAATAGCTTTTTAGCAGAGTCTTTGGGGTTCTCTAAGTATACCATCATGTCATCTGCAAAGAGTGATAGTTTGATTTCCTCATTTCCTACTCTAATTCCTTGAATCTCTTTCTCAGCTCTTATTGCCGAGGCTAGCGTTTCTAGTACTATATTGAATAGTAATGGTGATAGTGGGCAACCTTGTTTCACTCCTGATCTTACTGGGAAAGGTTGCAGTTTATTTCTATTGCATATTATGCTTACTGACGGTCTTAAATATATGCTCCTGATTATTCTAAGGAATAGTCCATTTATTCCTATACTCTCAAGAGTTTTTAGTAGGAATGGATGTTGGATTTTGTCAAATGCTTTTTCTGCATCTATTGAGATGATCATATGGTTCTTATTAATTTGATTATTAATATGGTCAATTATACTAATAGTTTTCCTAATATTAAACCAGCCCTGCATTCCTGGAATAAATCCTACTTGATCATAGTGTATTATCCTGGAGATGATTTTCTGAAGTCTTTTTGCTAATATCTTATTTAAGATTTTAGCATCAATATTCATTAAGGAAATTGGTCTATAATTTTCTTTCTCAGTTTTCGATCGACCTGGTTTAGGTATCAGTACCATGTCTGTGTCATAAAAGGAGTTTGGTAGGACTCCTTCTTCCCCTGTTTTTTCAAATAGTTTATATAACATTGGGGCTAATTGTTCTTTAAATGTTTGGTAGAATTCACATGTAAATCCATCTGGTCCTGGGGATTTTTTCCTGGGGAGTTGATTAATAGCTTGTTCTATTTCTTTTTCTGAAATGGGACTATTTAAGCAATTTATCTTCTCCTCTGTTAATCTAGGAAGCCTATATTTTTGGAGGAAATCATCCATTTCACTTAAGTTATCAAATTTATTGGCATAAAGTTGGGCAAAGTAACTCCTTATTATTTCTCTAATTTCCTCTTCATTGGTGGAAAGATCCCCCTTTTCATTTGTAAGACTAACAATTTGATTTTCCTCTTTCTTTTTTCTGATCAGATTTACCAAAGGCTTATCTATTTTATTGGCTTTTTCATAAAACCAACTCTTGGTTTTATTTATTAATTCAATAGTTTTTTTACTTTCAATATTATTGATTTCTCCTTTTAATTTTTGTATTTCAAGTTTAATTTTTGGTTGGGGGGTTTTAATTTGGTCTTTTTCTAGCTTTTTAAGTTGCAAGCCCAATTCGTTAATCTTCTCTTTCTCTATTTTGTTCAAATAAGCTTCTAAAGATATAAAATTTCCCCTTATTACTGCTTTAGCTGCATCCCACAGATTTTGGTATGATGTCTCATCATTGTCATTATGTTGGGTGAAATTATTAATTGTTTCTATAATTTGCTGTTTCACCCAGTCATTCTTTAAGATGAGATTATTCAGTTTCCAATTACTTTTTGGTCTATTTACCCCTAACTTTTTACTGAATGTAGCTTTTATTGCATTGTGATCTGAGAAGAAGGCATTTATTATTTCTGCCTTCCTAAATTTAATTTTGAGATCTTTATGTCCTAATATATGGTCAATTTTTGTGTAGGATCCATGAACTGCTGAGAAGAAAGTATATTCCTTTCCATTGCCATTCAGTTTTCTCCAAAGGTCTATCATACATAGTTTTTCTAATGTTCTATTTACTTTTTTAATTTCTTTCTTATTTGTATTGTGGTTTGATTTGTCTAAATCTGAGAGTGCAAGGTTGAGATTTCCCACTATTATAGTTTTACTGTCTATTTCTTCTTGCAATTCTCTTAACTTTTCCTTTAGAAAGTTAGATGCTATACCACTTGGTGCATATATGTTTAGTATTGATAAGGCTTCATTATTTATGCTACCTTTCAGCATGATATAGTTTCCTTCCTTATCTCTTTTAACTAGATCAACTTCTGCTTTTGCTTGATCTGAGATAAGGATAGCTACCCCTGCTTTTTTTTGGCTTTACCTGAAGCATAATAGATTCTGCTCCAACCTTTTACCTTTACTCTGTATGTATCTCCCTGCTTTAAGTATGTTTCCTATAAACAACATATTGTAGAGTTCTGGTTTTTGATCCAGTCTGCTATCTGTCTCCATTTGATGGGAGCGTTCATCCTATTCACATTTACAGTTAAAATTACTAATTCTGTATTTCCTGCCATCATATTATCCCCAGATTATGCTTTTCCCCTTGACCTCCCTGAACCCCTTCCCCGATATTTAATGTATAGACCCCCCTTGTGCCGCGCAGCCCTCCCTTTTTTTTTAGTATCCCTCCCCCCTCCCTCCAAGTCCCTTCACTTATTCTCCTTTTCCTTTTCCCTTTTCCTCTCCCCCCTTTTAATGAGGTGAGAGAGAATTCTCTGAAAACAAATATGTCAATTATTTAGTCTTTGAGCCTCTTCTGATGAGAGTAAGATTCACACAATGTTTCTCTCCCTCTCTAAATTCCCTCAGATATAGTGTATTTTCTATGCCTCTTCTTGGGATGTAGTTTCCCTCTTTTTATCACTCCTTCCCCTTTTTCTGATACTACCCCCTTCCCTTTACTACACCCCCCCTTTTTTCTTTTATATCAGTAAAATCAAATTATCCATGTGTACTTTCTATATTCCCACAACAGAGATACAGTACTCAAGGGTTCTGTGTACTTTTTTCTGTTTCTCTTCAGTCTTGTGGATGTAGATCAAATTTTTTGTTTAAGTCTGGCTTTTTTTCTTAGAAACATATGGAATTCCTCTATTTCATTGAATGACCATCTTCTTCCATGGAAAAAGATGCTAAACTTAGCTGGGTAGTTTATTCTTGGTTGCAGTCCTTGATCTTTTGCCTTACAGAATATCAGGTTCCAGGCCCTTCTATCTTTTAATGTGGAGGCAGCCAGATCTTGTGTGACCCTTATTGTGGCTGAGTTCCACAGAGCTGAGCAAGGCACTATGAGTTACCACCCACTTTTCAATCTCTTAACTACTCCCAGGTGAAAGCCCCGAAAGCCTAAGTCGGCCACACCCACAGTGCCGAGATCTGCTGAGTCATCCCCAGGATTGGGGAGGTTCTAGTATCTAGCTTATATTTTAAAGTGGCTTAATTTCTCTTCTGAACTGCTATTTTATAAGTGGAGAAGAGCTAACAGCCTGTGCCACATTCCTCTATCTCAGCGGCTTCTTTAATCCCAGAGCCCTCCCCAGCGCGATCGGCGCAGTGTGCCACCACCCAACCGTCTGTGCTGGACTCTTTTTTTTTTTCCTCCCCTGGGGGCTAACCTTTTCTGTTGAAACTCCAGATTCTCTTCAGCTGGTAAGTCGTGCTTCCAGTCCTTGTGGTTTCTATCAGTCTAGCGCTATTTTTGAGCCTGAATTTATCTAATTGGTAGTGAGGGAAGAAAGGAGCTTACAGGATCACGTGTATCTTCTCCACCATCTTGGATCCGCCCCCTATCACACCTTTCTCTAGAGCACATTCTTTTTTTTTTTTTTTTTTTTTTTTTTTTTCAGATCTCACCACTTCCTTTATTTTTTTTTATTTTATTTTTTTTTATTTTAATTTTTTTTTTTACAAATTACCCCCCCTCCCTCTATTCCCTCCCCCCGACGACAGGCAATACCATACATTTTACATGTGTTACAATATAGTCTAGGTACAATACATGTGTGGGAATATCATTTTCTTGTTGCACAATAAACATTAGAATCCGAAGGTACATGCAACCTGGGCAGACAGATATTAGTGCTAACAATTTTCATTCCCCTCCCAGTGTTTCTTCTCTGGGTGTAGCTACCTCTGTCCATCATCGATCAACTGGAAGTGAGTTGGATCTTCTTTATGTTGAAGATTTCCACTTCCATCAGAATACATCCTCATACAGTATTGTTGTTGAAGTGTACAGTGATCTTCTGGTTCTGCTCATTTCACTAAGCATCAGTTGATTTAAGTCTCTCCAGGCCTCTCTATATTCCTCCTGCTGGTCATTTCTTACCGAGCAATAATATTCCATAACCTTCATATACCACAATTTACCCAACCATTCTCCAACTGATGGACATCCATTCATCTTCCAGTTTCTAGCTACAACAAAAAGAGCTGCCACAAACATTTTGGCACATATATGTCTCTTTCCGCTCTTTAGTATTTCTTTGGGATATAATCCCAGTAGTAGCGCTGCTGGGTCAAAGGGTATGCACAGTTTGATAACTTTTTGGGCATAATTCCAGATTGTCTAGAGCACATTCTTTTAGAAGCACTGAAAACTTCCAAATACTCAGAATTATTTCTGAAAACAACAGTGCACAACACTCTGACGTTTGGGATTGGTCTCATTCCCCAAACCCCACCACATAGACCAATTTTAACATGAAGTTAAAATTAAGAAATTAGTTGGAAATATGAGCACAAAACAAAAAAATGATCATAAAAAGCTATTATGATGACAAGTAATATGAAAACACAAACTCAGAAGACGACAATGATGAAAAACAGCTACAAAGTCTCAAAAATGTAAATTGTACTTAAACCTAATTAGAATTCCTAGAAGAGCTAATTTTTTTTCAAAATCAAATAAGAGTGATAGAAGAAAATTTAGGTAAAAAATGAAATTGGGAGGAAAATTATGAAAAGACAATTAACAGCTTGTAAAAGAGGCACAAAAATACTGAAAAAAATAGCACCTCAATCAGCAGAACAGTCAAATGAAAAAAAAAAGAGGTATAAAAGCTCACTGGAGAAAAATTATTCCATAATAAAAAGAATTGGGTAAGTAGAATTTAACAACTCCATGAATCATCAAGAAAAAAATGAAAAGAATGAAGAAAAGAAGAAAATATAAAATATCTCACTGGAAAAACAACTGACTTCTAAAGTAAATCAAGGAGAGATAATTTTAGAATTATTATACTACTTGAAAATGAAAGAACACGTTTAGACAGCATATAGGAAAACTGCCCAGGTACCCTAAAACTTAAGAGTAAAATAGAATTCCCTAATCACTACCTAAAAAGGGATTGCCAAATGAAAAGTCTCAGGAATGTTTGTAGCCAAATTCCAGAGTTCCAAGGTCAAAGAGAAAATACTTCAAATAGTCAGAAAGAAACCATTTACATATAAGGGAGCCACAGTCAGGATCACAAAAGATTTAGTAGCTGCCCCATTAAAGAAGTGGAGTACTTGGAACTGGATATTCCAGAAAATAAAAGAACTAGGTTTATAATTAAGAATCACCTACATAATAAAACTGAGTATAATCCATTAGGGGGAAGAAATGAAATAGAAGACTTTTCAATATTCATGACAAAAAGATCAAAGCTGAAAAGAAAATGGCATTCAAGTACTAGATTCAAGAGAAAAATAAAAAAAGATAAACATGAAAAAAGAAATAAGGGACTCAAGGTTAAACTTTTTGCATTCTTATATTGAAAGAAAGACGATGTATGTAATCCTTAAGAATTGTATCATTATTAGGGCAGTTCAAAGAATTCTATAGAGATAGAGGGTTAAAGGATTATGTTGGAATGGTATGAAAAAAGTGGGTGGAAGGAGGAAGAGTGAGAAGAAAAGGGGAAAAAATCTCATATAAAAGAGGTACTCAAGCAAAAGTTTTTACAATGGAAGATAATATGATATATGGAGAAGTGAGCAGTTCTTGAACCCCATATTTAAATTGTTTCAGTGAAGAAAGAAATCTATCTTTGCAGATAATATGATAATATACTTAGAAAACCTTAGAGAATCAACTAAAAAAACTACTTGAAACAATTCACAACTTTCAGCAAAGTTGGAAATCATCAGTATTTGTATATACTAACAACAAAATCCATCAGGAATAGGTAGAAAGAGAAATTTGGTTTGACACATTTTCTAGATTGTTAAAGGTGAAATGTATTGAGAAAGCTAAACAAAAATGTTTCCTCTTGACTCTTCTAATCCATCTCTTTATCTATCAATTCTCTAAACTTGGATTCATTTTCCTTTAGACTGTGTTTTCAATTTTTAGGACTAATATTTTGTACCTATTATTCTCACCATACCACTTTAGTAAATAATCCTTGCTAAAAAGATAAATAAACCTGGCTGACATCAATATTAACAGATATTGATAAGGGTAGCACAAGAGTGGGAGCTTATGTACTATGGTATTAGATAGTCATATTTCTACCACCACATCTCAGGCTTACTCCTGATTTCCTAGAGAGAAAATGTAATATCTGTCTTTTGAAACACAACTGTTAGCGCCAATGGGATGTTTGAGGGGTAGGAAAGTAGTTCCTGAGTATATCTGCTGAAAATGCACTCTATAATTTTTCTGTATCTCAAAGTCAATTTCAACATCCTAGAGTTTGAAGAACCTATCCCTGTTTTTAGACTTGCAGCACACTTTCTATTCTTCAGTATTTTCAAGACTTAGAAATAACACTTGGAAGTAAAAAGCTTTTGGGATATAATTCATGAGGATCTAGAAACTTAAACAACTTCTAGAGAGCAATTAATTATTTTACCATGTCTTTGTTCAATTTGAATTTCAGCAATTGGTTTCGCTTGTTTTTGTTCCACTTTTCCCATTTAGAGGATAATTCTTTTTTTCAGAGGAAACAAACACAATCGAACTTAGACATTTTTGCCTTCTTTCTTTCACTCATTATCATATCATTATGATCTTGTTTATACCAAGTAGCATCCTGTCTCTTCTTTAATCTTCCTCTTGCTTCTGACATACATATTTTAAAAGAACCTTTTGTTGTTATGGTGTTGTTTTAGCATTCAATCCATGCTTTAACTTGTGTCAGGTTTTATCATTCCTGATGTTGTTCTTTATAGGGCCTTACCATTCTTTTGCATTCATTCTTGATTGCCTTTTCTTGCTTCTAGCTTATATGGATGAGACATTCATGTCTTTTGAAAATTAAAGTTGGTTCCCCATATAGCCACTCATACCAGTCTCTTCAGAAAGTGATGAGGTTTCTTCTTTTTTCATCAGAAATATTTATGTTTTTATCATCAGAATTGTGTTCAAGAGATCATCATAGCTGACTGCAACTATAGAATTCGAAGCTCTGGTATCTTCCCTATATATTAAACTGCTCAAAATCTTAAGGCTAGCACATAGGTAAAATTTTGCCAAATTTTCTTCTTCTATTAAAAGCTCTAATATGGAATGATCACTTCATCCTAATGATCACTTTATCCTAAATTTTCATGCTTTCTATTTCAATAATCTATTTTTTTCCTTTTTGGACAGAATGAGTTTCAGGATAATAATCCACTCATCACTTCTTCCTTCTAAAATTTGAAATGATTATCATGGTAAACCAAGAATTTCTAATTCCTATGTTTTTGTTTTTTATATCACAGAGAGGTATTTTACTGTTGTCTTAAGTGGTAGATGTCAACTCTCCCTACTCTAGCCTATCTCTGTCAACTTTTTAATATGCTTTCAGAATTTAGTGAGTTCCTCTTTTGAGCCTTCTTCAATCACCTTCTTTTTAGTTCATGTGCCTTTATTCTTTCTCTTGTATTTTTGTTTTTAATTCTTTCCACTTGAAATTCACTGTCTTACAACAATCCCCCACACAATTTTTGTGGAATTGGATTAAAAAAAAGAATATCTAGGTGTTTTTTTTTGTTTGTTTGTTTTTTTGGGTTTTTTGGGAGGCAATTGGGGTTAAGTGACTTGCTCAGGGTCATACAGCTAGAAAGTATTAAGTGTCTGAGGCTAAATTTGAACTCAGGTCTTTCTGACTTCAGGGCTGGTGCTCTATCCACTGTGCCACTTAGCTGCTCCAAAAACATCTAGTTTTATAAAAATAAAGAATAGAAATATAGAAGGATTCAGAGAACGATCTTAGTATAGCTGACCTCAATCATCATAAATTGTAACAATCTCTCCCTCTGCTCAGGGATCTATTAACTAAATATACTAACCACAAATTTCCATTATTGATATATATCCCTTTTTTCATTCAAAAGAAGCATTCCTTGAGGCAATCATCAGGTTCTAATCATTTAATTTATGTGGCTATGACAATCTGTCCTGTCAGACTTTTGGAGTACCCTTTGGCTATCTGGCATTTGATTTATCTGCTTTATTTGCATTTTAAAAGACAATATTAAAAAATAAAAGACAATATTAGCTTGAGTTGGACAAATTTTGCAAACCATCTCCCTTCTTCTATTCTGTAGTAACTGTCCCACAAAAGTACATAGGAATTAGATACAGAAGCTTCTTCCTCTACCCAGTAGTCTGAATAATTCAGATCTGACTATGCCTATAAGTGTTAGTTGTATTCTTAATTCTATGTGTATCTAGATTGGCTGGATTCCTCAGCATGGCATCACCTAGTATATAACCTATAGTCGTTAATCTACCCCAATACTTGACTCTGATAATCCACAAGCTCTGAGCTGTTTCTAAACTAGGATGATTCAATGGAATGTACTATTGGGTAAATGATTTTGCAGTCTAGAGGGAGGAAGTCACCAAAGATTACACATAGAAGATAGATTATCCCTCACCACTTACCCCAGAATTCTTTCTAAAGCTTAAATATTAAAGGATGGCTTAAAAGGATAACAGAGTTGACATCATATCTAAGTACATCTCTCTCTCCCTGCCTCATACTACTAGGTTTGGTATGAAGAACAAATCCAAAAGATTGGTAATAGAGTCAAGATGAACAACTTATATTAGAGTCAACAAAACAAAACAACATCTCTTCACCCAACCCCCCAAATTCTAGGACCACAGATGTAGAGTATCACTTCTATAATGCTCTACAAATTCTAAGCATTTAGATCAAAGGATGACTCCAGCTCTAATACAAATGTACAACCTGTCTATCAGTCTTCCATTTCTTCCTTATTACCATCAGAACGTCCTTTAGGAATTGTGTCCCAGTGTAAGGAGTTCAACACAAAAACTGAGACTCTCAGAGTTCTCTGAAGGAACTTCAAAGAATTATGGATTCATAGAGGCAAGAACTAGAAGGGACCTTGCATGTTATCTCCTTTTAATACTCTTATTTTACAGATGAGGAAACTGAGACCCAGGGAGAAGAGACTTACCCAATGTTACACAGTTATGGAACTATAACTAAAGTCTCCATTTTTAAAAATTTAGTATTTTATTTTTCCCTAGTTACATGTAAAAATAATTTTAACATTATTTTAAAATTTTTCAGTTCCAAATTCTCTACATTCCTCCCTCTCCACCTATTCCCTCATTGAGAAGTCAAACAATTCAATATAGGTTATACAAGTATAGTCATGCAAGGTATTTCCATAATAATCATGTTGTAAAAGAAAGCATAAACTTTCTCCTTGAAAAAAATCTCAAAAAAAAGTTTAAAAAGCCTATTTCAATCTGTATTCAGACTTCACAAGTTCTTTATCTGGGTATGGATACTATTTTATAAGTCCTTCAGGGATGTCTGGGTTTGTTATATTGCGGAAAATAGCAAACTCTTTTACTGCTGATCATCTTACAATATTTATGTTACTTTGTAAACAGAACATTTCATTTTGCATAAGTTCGTGGAAATCTTTTTAGGTTTCTCTGAGACCATCTTGCCCATTGTTTCTTATAGCAACATCATAATCACATACCTTAATTTGGTCGTCCCCCCAAATGATGGGCATTTCCTCAATTTCCATTTTTTTGCCCCTAGAAAAGAACACAGATCTTTCTTTTTGTTTTTTTATTTCTCTTGGGATACAGAACTAGTAGTGGTGTTGCTAGGTCAAAGGATATGCCTTCTTGAAACTTAGTCTACAATTCTTTACACAATATCAAACTGAATAGTTTGGAGTTCTCTGTAGTGTGGTGGAAAGAAGGCTGGACCAGGAGTCTGGAAACTTGCAATAGAGTCCCAGCTTTAAGATACCTTCTTAGTAGTTATATGTCCCCAAGCAAGTCACAAGTTGATTGGACCTCACTTTCTTTAACTGCAAAATGAAGAGCTTAGATTATATAATCGTTTAGTAATCTCATCAGTAATAATCTCCAAATAAAATCCATAGAATGATTCTGAAAAAGCCATGGTTCTACTCACCAGTCCTATCCCTGATCAGATCAAAACTTTCCTCCTTTGCCATCCTTTGCAGAAACTAGCATATCTTTGTGTTTGATGACCAGCTACAAGTCTGTAACCTAGTGGGTGTTTAAGGAATGCTCATTGATAGATAGATTGATTCATTCACTCAATAAGCACTTTTAATGACAGGCAATTCATCTTGAAATGATTTTCTCTTTCTATTTTGCTAATATTACAACCTGCATGATTCATTTTGATATATGGTCCTTATTCTTACTCTTGAACTAGATAGCTGCACATTATTTGTACATTTTCCAGGTTATTTGACCCAAATAATACCTAAGCAATAACTTCTTCTACAATACCCCTAAGACAATGCTCATCTGGTAGCTCCTCAGAAGACTCCAGTGATGGGGAACTCACTAAGTTGGTCATTCCCCTTTTTGGATAATTCTAATTGTAAGGAAGACATTTTTCCTTACATTTAATTACTTATGCTTCTAGGCAACTCCCCTCCATTGTACTAAGTAAAATAAATCTGACACGTCTTCTAATAATCCTTTAGATACTCAACGATCGATTTAAGTCCTTCCTCAGGGAATCATATCAAATCAGTGCATTATTTTTGGAAAAAGCATACCAATGAGCCTCCATTCATTATCCCCAAGACATTGCCAAATCAAAAAAAACTCTGCTTTTTTCCCCTAATAGAAAATAAATTCCTAGAGGTTATGGATTATTTCATTTTTATCTGTTTCCCCATCTGGACCAGTATCTCTGACTCACAAAAAAGGGAGATAATAAATACTTTTCTTTTGGCATCCCACCTGACTTTCTTGACATCTCAGTAACAAATTTCTCAGGCTATAATATGTTCTTATTTTGTATTTATTGTATTTCTTTGATAGTGTATAAATTATTCAATTATTTCACACTTTCTTATTTCTATATATGTTATCTTCCCCAACATATGCTTACATATTTATTCTGTATTTATCTTATATTTATCTATACATGTCCACTATTCAAGTATAAGTTACTTAAGGATGGAAAATTTTTCTTTTTATCTTTCCATTAGCAGTATCTTTCTATAGTAGATGCTTAACAAATAATTATGGATTAACATCAACGTTATCTATAAGAATTCATTCTCCCTTAAAAACCTAAACATAGGTTTTGTTTTTATTTTTTTTTTGTTTATAATATGCTTTTGCTGAGGTACTTCTGAACCATATTCTAAGAAAATATAACAATAGTTAACACATACAGTGCTTAGTATATGTCAGAGTTTGTACT
The DNA here is from genome assembly GCF_048593235.1 of Sminthopsis crassicaudata. Classification (NCBI taxonomy): domain Eukaryota; kingdom Metazoa; phylum Chordata; class Mammalia; order Dasyuromorphia; family Dasyuridae; genus Sminthopsis; species Sminthopsis crassicaudata. The sequence continues at coordinate 588,248,093 of NC_133617.1, forward strand.
AAGAACTTTACAAATATTCTCTCATTTTTATCCTTTCAACAAAGTGTGTTATTATTTCCATTTTACAAATGACGAAATGGAAACAAACAGGTTAAGTGACTTGTTCAGGGTCACACAGCTATTAAGCAGCTGAGTGAGAGTAGATTTGAGCTCATATTTAGACTCCAGGCCCAGTGCTCTATTCACTATGCCATAAAGCTGAAACCTCTATTTGCTGCATATAATGTTATATGTAAAACTTGGACCAGAGTAAGAGTTTAATAAATGTTTGCTGATAGACCAAGCGATCAGACATCATGGAACAGCTACTAATGATCCATTCTGCCTGGATCTGAGTCTAAAATGATAAGAAACATCTAGGGATTAGAAAGTTGTGTCATCTCATGTAGCAAACTGAAATGTTCTCAAAGTTCTTTTCCTGTCATCAGTCAAGTTAAAATAAAGCCTTAAGTTCTCCCTGAGCTGTTTTCTTAAGATGTTCAGATGACAAGTCGCCCCAAATTCACTAGACATTTATTAAGCACCAATATGTGCCCAGCCCTGCTCTTGGCATTGTCTGCTAAGAAGGCCCTTATTGCTGATTCTTGGAGCCTGGCCTAGGTTTGCATTAATCAATCCCCCATTGAAGTTTTCTTGGTACAATTATCTTTAGAACTCACACGCAATAATCCCCAGCTAATAACCCACAACCTGAAGAAACATGTTTGCCATCTGCTCTGGCTCCCTGCTTTGTCTCTCTCTTTTTTCAGATATCTCTGGGAAAATGTGAATGCTGCCTCTTGGTTTATGCTTCTCATCCAGCTTATAGCTGTCATGGAATGACAGCATCTAAACAAAAATGACTGGGGGGCATTGTTTTCTCTCTACCAAACATATTGTCTAATGTGCTAACCACATGTATAACTGATTTGTCAAAATTAGTCACTTCAGGTAACAGGCCTTGTGCAACAGAGTTTTTAATAAGCTTATGTCTCTTGCTTATGCCTTTCAGTGAGCAGCTCAGTCAGCCCTGGGTTTCTCTGCATATTTGATTTATCCATTTCCAGATGGTTCTCTGTCTGCCAACTCTTACTTTGCCCCACGATTCTTCTCTCCATGCTGATTCTTCTATTAAACTGACCCTAGGAACTCTGACATAGAGGCTGATGCTCTCAGGGGCTAGACACATTCTGTCTGGCATAACATATTCCCTGTCTTTGTTCCCAAATCAAGCTGTACTTTGTATGGACTCTGCAGCACAATCAAATGATTTAAAAAAAAAAAAAAGTTTATTTTTTACCCTTTTAGAAAAAGGTTCCTCATATTATCAAAAAGCATTGGGATTCTTTTTAGATTCCTAGACTAACATTTTTACATTCTTGTCAGATTTTAAGCTTTTTCTATATCTATACTATCTCCTGGGAGGTCATGGAGATGGAGCAATTCTGTCTTTGTTAACCTAAAGGTCATGAAAACATAAGACTCTCCCTCACACTCTTAGTGAGTCACACTTCGATGATTTCCATCTCATCTTACTGCATTTTGCAAAGCTTTCTACCTGCTTCTCTGGCACAGAATGTTCTTTGACTTTGGAGATAGTCAAAAAAGTACTAAGTCTCCAATCTATATCTGCTTTTCTTTATTACCTTTCTCCTTGACTTCCATTCATCTTTTATCATTGCTCTTTGGTCCTCTCACTTGCTAGTCCCCTTTCCCAAACTGCCTTGTTTTTTAACTGTTTTGTGTTTATTTTTGTATTTATTACCCTTGACTTATTCCAGGTCACTCATAGCTATTAAGCATCTGAAACTAGATCTGAACTCAGATGTTTTAGTCTCAGGTATATATATATATATATATATATATATATATATATATATATATATATATATATATATATATATATATGTGTGTGTGTGTGTGTGTGTGTGTGTGTGTGTGTGTGTGTGTGTGTGTAAAATATACACTTCTTGTCTGCCATAACAGAATGTAGGCTTCTTATGAGTAGTGAAAGTTTTATTCATTACACTTGTATCTCTAGTATCTAGAACATAGTAGATACTTATAACATTTTTGCTAATGAATTCTGTCCAAATACATTATCATCTTAGCTGAGAAATGTCCCAGATAGCTCTCCAAAGGCAGTTGAAAGAATTCAGATCACCAGAAGTTGAATTATTTCGATACCAACTAAACTATGTTGCTTCTGAAATGGGAAGAAGAAAATTTTACAATACCTTAATGATTGAGACCCCTTACCTCATTTAGTTAGGTTCTCATAGCTTTCTACACATTTTGTTGTTGTATTTGTTGTTGAGTTCCTAGTTAAATTCCTGAGCTTTTCTCAATTTACATCATTCATTTTGAGATAAGTAAATATGAATGGCAAGCTCTTAAAACATCACTATAACTTGTCCATTATGGGATAAAAAAATGATAGATATGTGCTATAGTAATACCATATCAGTTAAATGAGTGAACTGGGGAAAGAAAGATTATAATTAAAAATTTTTAAGAAATCCTTTTTCTTGTAAGGTTATTAGAAACATTATCAACATTGGAAACAAAAGAGATGAATATTTTGGGGAGTGTCAGTCATATAAGTGTTTCTTCTCCCAGCATCAAGATAGAAGATGGGGTGAATTACGTGGTGCATATATTTTCATATACTCAGTCTCAGTAGTTTTAGACTTTTTCTTTAACAAGGTTAAATTCAATTCCAAGTTTGGAAAGAATAAAATAGTATAATGAGTAATGTTTTTTAAAAATATATTTTTTTAAATTTAAGAGTTGGAATTAATTTATTAAAAGAGATGACTGATTAGGCATTTGCAACGGTGACTTCCACATGTACACTGGTTCAATGCCGATTGAAATGATCTGTTCAATGATTTCATAAGGCCTGGGCAAATCAACAGAAGTTTGTGGATTCTCATCTAGAACCGATCCCAAATCTTTGAACTTTCAGTGCAGGAAGTTTCTAGTTGTGATTCGAAGTGTCTTAGTGGGCATTCAAACAAGTCCTTTCACTTTCAAATTCTTTTCTTTGGCTCCTCTAACTAGATCAGCAACACATTTTCTCAAGTGATTTCACATGGCAGCTGGTAAGGGCGATGCGGCTCCCTTGAATGGTCACTTAGGCTCCACAAGTGTCTTGCTGGTGTCTTTAAAACCTTGGCAGTTGAATGGCTTCCTGACCGACTTATTTATTCCTCAGTGAGAGCGAACAGGGAGTGAGTGAGTCAGGAGGAGAAGAGGAACCGCCGCCTGCAAGCGGCTGAAGCTAGGGTACCTTCAACAAAGAGTATATCTTTTATTTTTTACAGAAAGAAAAGACGGAAGACATAAATTAAACACACACAACAACAACATAGATATGGAAGATAAACTCAGAAAGCTAGTTTTGGGTGTTACCTTTTTTTTTTTTTTTAAGTGTGTGTGAACTAAAAGTTTTTTGGTTTTTTTGTTTTTGTTTTTGTTTTTTGTTTGTTTGGTTGTTTTTTGGGGGTTTTTTTTAAGTGTGAAAAAGTAGCATTGTCTCTCTTGGAATGAGCAAGAAGGAAAAAAGAAGAGCTCAGATTTCACCTCTGCCATAACCCTTCCACAAACCATCCCTTACTACTCACTCCCTTTTTTGAACTCCTCTTGCCCTCACCATCTGTACTATACAATTTAGCTTCTTCAGCAGTGAGTTATTCACTAATTGCTACATGCAATCTAGTCTTCTCTGTCCTCCAAGTCATGGATCTCATCCTGCTGTCCCTTTAGATTCTTTTAAAAACTAGCAGTGCTAGACACTTAAGAGAATCACAAAACATGCTTGCTTATTGGATGAGAAATAATTGATAAAAGTAACCTCCAGAAGAATATAAGAGTAAGATCATAGTTCATAGTTAAGAAAAAAGGATAACAGGAACAATCTTGCCCAAGGTGTTTCCTGAATGTGTAAACCTTGGAACATTAGTGGGACAAGATAATGGAATACAGTGGTACCACAATCCTAAGGTCAGGACCTTGTTTCTGGTACAAATCATCCATCTGTCTTCCATAAATGGAAGTAATTTTGAAGGCTACACAACCACTTTGACTTTCATTCTTTGACTTTGTAAGCATTTTTAGACTTTTCAGGGATTTGTGTTACTTTTCTCTCAAGGCACTGGACTTTAAACAAATTCTTTCACTGAAAAAGAAATTTCACACTAAATGTTCCAAACCAGTAGGATATATCCCTTTTCCCTTGTCCAGACTAGATAAGTCACATTGTATTTATGAAGGAAAACTAGAGAGGAAAGTTTCACAGGAGCACTTTTTGAAGAAAGACAAGATTAAATTAGAAGTTAACCTGGGATCATAACAGATCCTTAGGGAATGCTGTGAATGATTAAGAACACATGATGAAAAATTGGCCTGAACACCTGGATTTCAGAGATTGAGCTCTACGAACTATATTTGAGAATAAAAATATCAAGTAAGAAATTCAGAATCAAACTAAAAGTTTGGTAAAAGAAAAGGATGAAAAACATTCTTGGAAGTGGTAAAGAGTAGGGCTGTATTTTGGCAGGCAGCCAATTTGCTATGGCCACCTCTCTTAACAATCCTGTCCTCACCCCTCAGACCAGGATTTCTTAATCTATTGTGTATCATAGATCTAAAATGCATGTCAGAGTATAAAAGCCTATGAATCCCTTTTCAGAATAATGTTTTCAAATGAATCAAATAAAAGCTACAGGATTGCAAAATAATTTTATTATATTAAGATAAAGTTTAAAATTTGTTTTTAAATATGCATTTTCAGTTCTAAATTCTCTCTCTGTCCTTCCCTCCATCCTATCCCCAGTTATTGAGAAGACAAAAATATAATACCCATTATCTTTAAGAAATAATGGAGTATCCATATTGTCGGAGCAAGAAAATGAAAGAAAATATTTTGCATTCAGTTTGCCAGTTCTCTCTCTGGAGGTTGATGTCCAATTAAAAAAAAAGTTCATATACTCCAAATTGTCCTAGATTATAAGTAGATTGTAAGGTTAAAAATTGTGTCAACAGATACCTGTTGTATAAATGAGATGAGTGACAGAGAAAAAGTTAACTGTGGAGGAAGAATATTCAGTTATCTGGTCTTTCCATCACAAATAGATTTTAGGGCAAATTCCAATGATGTTGACAAATCAAGAAATTCATTTCTAGAGATTGATTAAACCCCCACTCTGTGCAAGAGACCCTGTGTAGGATAGCGGTGACATTAAGGTGAGAACAAGCATTCTTGCTCTCAAGGAGTTTGCAGTATTGTAGGTTTTATTAGAGACCTTGTCAAATATGAAGTAAAATAAAACAAAAACACAAGATGTAAAATGGAGGTAAAGAAACCCATTAAGTCTGTGTGGGAGAGGCAGAGGTTGGAAAGAAGGATTAAACATTGCAGCTCTAAATTGTGTTTGCCAAAGATCTTCATCTATTAACATGTCCCAAGCTAACACATTAAGTCTCATTGCATCAGTCATATTCAGTTACATTTTGTAATTTAATGAAACATGAAGTGCGATCATGCGGCGAGGTTGCTTAGTTCAGTGAATTGATGTATCCCTCTGGCAATTATTTCAGTTACATACAATCTTTTTTTAAAAAATTTGCTCCTCTAAGAGAATTCAGATAATCCTTCGTTCTCATTTTGGCCAATAGCGTCACACCAGCCTATTACTAAGCCTTCTACTACTAGAGTTTCCTGAGAAACATGATTTGTAGTGATCACTCCTTCCCACCATTCTTCACTCCACCCTGTCCCCAACATGTAATGCTTAGTTAGCATTTCAGTTAAGTGTATGGATAACCTACATACCCCTTCAGAACATGTGCAGATATCCCCTGATCACATCATCCAGCCCCTTCTGTTAACCACAGGGCATATGGGCTTCACTGGTTGAGTTTTTGTTGGAAGACTTTTACTGCTTTACCTTTTCTTTTGTGTTTTTCTGTAATATGAGGTTCATGAATATCAGAAGGTCCTGAAAGATCTTCTACTGCTGGCCACAAATATGGCATATGCTAGAGCAGCTGCAGTTGCAACTGACCTTGTGATAAAGAAAGCCTTGAACTTCTAATAGTTCAATACTTTTTTTTTTTTTTTGAGCTGTACTCCATGGAAGTGAAAGGTGAACTGGCTAATTAGCAGTCTTGCAAAAATATGTATGTCCTAAACGAGCTTTTAATATTAGCCTTCCAACTGATAGTACTAGCAGTTCCTGGATTCTGTTCTAAATCACTCTATGATTTCATCATTCCCTTTTTTATGTTGGAATAATTTGCTTTTGCTATGCCTAATTCACATTTGTGTTTTTCTTTTTACTTTCTTGCTGGTAAAAACTCTGAAACTTTGGATCAAATCCATTTCCACAGTTAGCAAAACTATAAGTAGAAACTTTCCCAGAAATTCAAGATGGGGGTGGTGAAAGGCCAATGAATATGAGAATTAGGAAGCATAATTCTTCTATTGAAGAGTCAGGCAACAGTAAAGCAATGAACTCACCATTCAAACCATAATGACAGGTAAAGGAAAGTGTAAGTTGTCACATCCTACAGCTTCAGCTAAAGCAGTGCCTAATTAGCCTTGTTCTAGACTAGTAAGAAGTAAAATAGATGTTTGTTTTTATTTTCACTTCTATCCCTTTGGCAGTGAGTTTAATGAGCAGGGAACATCTTGATACAATCTTAACACAAACATAAAAAAATTAAAAGTGATTCTGTGGTCCTCTTTGCCTGAGGATGAGGTATGTTATATTTCATACCTCCCCTAAAATTCTTTAATAACTTTAAAGGGTTAGGGACTTGCTCCTCTCTGTCATTGGCTCTAGAACTCACCCAGTATATTATTCCAAATTTAAGGGGTTCAAGCACCCCAGTTTCATTTGATTATTTAATAGTCAGATTAGTTTTTATAAAGGAACATTTCCTTCAAGGATATAGTAACATATAAACAGTTCCCTCCAAAATCTCATGGCCAAACATTTTTTCTCCCTTTATCTCTAAAGAAGGGAAGAGGATTAGGTTTATAGCTTAATACATTCCTATATATGGAGTCAAAAGCCCCCTCAAACTTGTATCCATGGAATCTGACTTCTAAGGGCTTTCCTCTTAAACTAATTGTAACTTCCAGCATGGAATCCTGGATTCCAAAAACCTCATGGATCAAGCTCTGGGGGATCCTTTGTATCTAGAACTAAAAAAGGATAAATGAAATATTTCCAAACTTCTGAGGGGATTAGAGTGAAGTGATCAGACAAGTTGTAGGAGACCTTGGAGGGGATGATTTCATTAAAATCCAAAAGAGAGGGAATATCCAGGTGGCAATAGTAATGAATAGGGTTAATTGCTGCAGAGATGTCAAGAAAGATGACTTGAGAAAAGGCAACAGATTTGACAAATTAAAGAACACTGATGACTTAAAACAGCAGGTTCTGTTGAATGGTAGCAATGATAGGAAATCTAAGTCCAAGTGGACTCAACAAAGATAAAAAGTTTTTACCATTAGGAATTTGTTTGAAAAATGGAAGAAAAATATAGGGTGAGAATAGAGGAGATGATAGTATCTACTTAAGGCATGTTTTTTTTTTTTTTTCAGGATGTGGATAGCTATCCTTATATACCAGGCCAATCCAAATTCATGCTCAAGACTGGAGTGTAATGAATAATTTGTAGTTGAAATTTAATTTTAAAAATCGCTTTATGAATAACACAGGATTAAAAAGCTATAATTACTAAAAAGTGAACTACTCCACTATCTCTGGCTTTCCCAGAGTAGCAGCACTGAGTCAAAAAAGACATTTAGAAACTTTGTCAGACTTTAAAAATGTATCTTCGAGTTAGCTAAATGGTGCAGTGGATAGGGCATCAGTCCTAAAGTCAGGACGACCTGAGTTAAAATTTTTAATTTAAAATAATTAACAATTATTGTTATTATTTATTAAATCCATGATTTATTGCATTTACCATTTCTCACATACTGAAAATTTAACAATTCCCTGGGGACTATTTTCAAGCTGATTTGAGCACACCCCTCCCCTAGTCCTCCCATGCAACCAAATATTGAAGATAGTTTCCTTAACTCCTTAAAGTGAAATCATCTTATGACATGGCAAGGTTAAGTCAAAAAGCATTGATATTTTTCTCAGTTTTTTTTATTTTTCCAAATACATATAAAGATAGTTTTCAATATTCATTTTTGTAAGACTTTGTGTTTTAAATTTTTTTTCTTCCTCCCTTCTTTACCCCCCCACCTTCCCCAAGATAGTAAGCAATCTGATATAGATCAAACATGTGCAATCCTTTTAAACATATTTCCATATTTGTCATGTTGTACAAAAAAAAAATCAGACCAAAAGAGGAAAAATGAGAAAGAAAAAGCAAACAAAAATAAACCAAAAAGGTGAAAATACTATATCATTCAATCCACATTCAGTCTCCTCAGTTTTCTCTCTAGATGAAGATGGCATTTTCATCCCATGTCTTTTGAATTGCCTTGTGTCACTACATTTAAACAAGCATTTATTAATCATTTAAGTGCTTAATAGTAAGTACTGAGGATGCAAAGAAAGGGAGAACAGTTCTCAAGGATCTTCCATCCTAATAGGGGAGAAACATGCAAGCAACTATTTACCAAAAAAGTTATATAGAGGAGAAGTTCCAAATAATCCACCATAGAGAAAACACTATTATTAAGGGGGATTAGGAAAGGCTTTTGAAGTGGGAATTTTAGCTGGAATTGAAAGAAGCCAGAAGATGGAAATAAGGAGGGAGAGCATTCCTAGTAAAAATAAATGCTGATTCTATCATACATGGGAATATTTGAAGGCAGCAGGGGAGAAAAAAGTAGCTGGGGAGGATTTGAAAAATAGAAGGAAGAGTGGATCAGGAGGCATCTGCTGGAGAAGACAAGATGGCATCAGGTAAGAAAAGGTCTACTTTGTCCTCAGAGATTCAAAGAAAGGGTGAGAGATGGAAAAGCTCTAAGATGATTTAGTAAAATTACAAAGCTTATGAAAGATGTAACCAAGAGGAGTATTACCAGCTGTATTTAATCTTCACTGAGGGTAAAACTAGAGGAAACAGGCTGAAATGGCTCTTTAAGGAGGAATTTCCGCACACTGAGGATTGTTGACCTCTACTCAAGTTCGACTCTGATGCCTTATCTTGGAGCAAAGGTGACTGAATTCTTGAAGAATATGCCAGCAGAGAACAAGCTCTAGTTGGTCCAACCAAGTTGGGAAAGGGTTCAAGCACAAAATGCTGAAAATAAACTATTATGCAAGACAAAGCCTAGCTAAGGGCAGAAAGACAGCCTGAGAAAGCTAGTATTTTTTTTTTTTTTGTATCATAAACTGTTCAGTAACTTTTATACTGATGTGTGGACATTCCTTAGTGGACATTCCTATTCTTAGTGGTGAGAAATTCATGTCTTTTGAACTATTAGAGTCTCCGACTAGAGTCCTCTGATACCCTATTGTTGCATAGAGGGGACCTAGAATGTCCAAAGACTATTTCAAAAGAGTATCCTTGGATAGATTCTACCAAACTGGAAAGGTTTAGTGTGAGACTAGAATATAAGGATTACCCTGCTTACATCTCAAAGTTGATTTCAATGATTATTATTTTTTTGGCTACAGAAATTCAACATAAGCTCATAAATTTAGAGACAGAAGGAATCATAGATGTCATCCAGTTCAATCCCTCATTTTTGCAGAAGAGGACAACTGAGGATCAGAGAAGTTGCCCAAAGTTAGACAGGCTATAAGGAGCAAAACCAGGATTTGAACTCCGGTCCAATGGCTCCAAATTCAAGTGCTCCAAATTTAATTCTTTTCTCATTGTAGCTTCACAGTTTGAATGGAACTCAAAGACTATAATATGGAGTCCCAACCTCCTTATTTTACAGATAAGAAAACTGAAACACACTAATGTTAAAGAAACATGATTTGAATCCAGAGCCTCACCAAAGACAGTTTTTTACCCAGTATATTATACTCCTCCTTAACATCTGTCTAGAAAGATAAGAGTCAGATTAGCTATCCTCCCTTTAGACTCTAGGTTCTATGACCTTAGAGTCTAAAGACGAAGGCTGCATCAGAGCTGATTCTTACTGAAAGTTTACTGTTTAATTTTCAGTAAGAGCCTTAACATCTCAGAAATGAATAAAAACCCTACATACAAATTAGAGCTTGATTCATTGTTTCATTAATTACCTAGATGTATAAGAAATCAATGGAGAAAATGCTAATAATGTATATTAAGTGAATATATATATGTATATTTACATATATATACATATATATGTGTATATATATATATACATATATATACATATGTATATGTATATATATATATATATACATATATATATATATATATACATATATATATACATATACATATATATATATATATGTATATATGTGTGTGTGTGTGTATACCTCTCTTCTCCCATTCCAGAGAGATAGTAGTTAAACATTTATTAGGCCATCTCCACTAAGATCATCACCTAAATCAGAGAGAGCTTGTGATATCTAATAGTGAATGAAAACTCTTTTGAGTTTTGTAGTATTAAAATTCAAATACTAAAGGTACTGAAAAGGGGGTTCACAAGTAATGTAATCAATCAACAAAGGAAATCACATTCATTCATTCATTCATTCATTCAATAAGTGTTTATGTGCTTCCTATGTGCATAATTTGGGGATAATTTAGCCTTGTTTCTGCCCACAGGTAAAAGCATATAAGCATCCACTACATAAGGTTTCAATATCTCTTTCATCTTTGTGATTCTTACATGCAGTTTGTATATTAAATCCCTTTGGAGGTTACTGTAACTCCTTCAAAATACTTGGGTACAACTTAATGAATTAAAGCAATAATTTAAACTATACATCAACCAACAATTAGACAATTATTAAGCATCTTTTATGTGTCAGGTACTGGGCTAAAACTTGGAGTTTTAAAAAGCAAAACTTCTTTATTCTAAAGAACTAATGAGTTCCAAGAAATTTTCTACTTATTTCCATGCAATAGTTTATGCAATAGAATAGCCTGGAGACTAACGTCCATTGGGACTGGGATCTAAGTACTTTGAATGTTTTAAAGACTATAGAGAAAATGAAACTCATGGCATGTAGGGGCTTATAAATCAAAAGAAAGTGAAGTCAACAGCCATTAAGTGAAGACTGAGTAAGACTAGTCATATTCTTTATATCCTTTATTATAATATGAGAGTTTGTAGTAATTCTCAATTAGGCTATTGCAATCCTAGCTAAGTCTCTTGGCTCAGCTCTCAGGTATTGTTATTCCCAGGTACTGGAAGGTATCATTTTTTAGATGAGATAATATGCATTATGTATGCCTCTTAATCCTGGGATTGTGTAAATATAAATACAGCGATAATGCAAATAAAGAAGCCAGGTCCTTGATCTTAGACTCTAAAATTCTCATCTCTATTCATTTTAACTTTTGCAGTCCTTTACTCTAGCTCTTCATCTCTTTCTTTCTAATGACCTTTATTCCCTTGCTGCCTCTCTTTTTCTCCAATCTATTACCTCTATTCTGGTTTCATTTTCCTTCCTACTCATTTTAATTCATTGTTCAGCTAGTCCCAACATTGTTTTATCTTCTTTTATTTCCAATCTCTTGTTTCCCCCCCCCCCCCCCACTTCCAACCCTGTTAATTCTCAATACTACCCCATTTCATCTCTTGCTCTCAAGCTGCTATTGTTGTTGTTGTTGTTGCTTCACTACTCATTCTTAAAGAAGACAAATGACATCAAAGATGGTAATATAGGTAATATATTGACTTGAAAATAAGTTGGATTTAAACTAGACAGAGGTATGCAAAGTTATCAGCCTCACCCTTTCCTTCAGAGTCACTGGGATCCAGTGGCAAAACATGTCAGGATGATTGACAACAGCCCCAGGTACAGTGGAAGATGGTGACCTTTTTAAGCTAAAATCTTTCTAAGCAATATCCACCCAGAAATTCAAGACTAGATAAGAATTCAGGCAAAAGATAACCCCTCCTCTTTCAACTCTTCTCATTTTTCTTTTTTTTTTCTTCTTCCTTTAGTGAATTAATGATGTGCTTTTTCACCTATAAGTGTGTGTATATATACACATATAAATAATATACATGTATACATGCATGTATATATACACATATAAATATACACATAACATATATTTCCCTTGCTGTGAGCAATAGTCACTTCCTTTTGCCAAGAAAGAGACTTCCAACTCATTCTAGAAGTTCTGGAGTAGGTATGAGAATGGTTGTAGTATACTCTAGACCAGGGCTTCTTAAACTTTTTTTTATTCACAACCCTTTTTTGCCCAATAAATTTTTACATGAATGGCAAGAAACTGGAACCTGAGTGGATGCCCATCAATTGGAGAATGGCTGAATAAATTATGATATATGAATGTTAAGGAATAATATTGTTCTATAAGAAATGATTAGCATGATGATTTCAGAGAGGTCTGGAGAGACTTACATGAACTGATGCTAGGTAAAGTGAGCAGAACCAGGATTTCATTGTACACGGCAACAAGAAGACCATACAATGGTCAATTCTGATGGACCTGGATCTCCTCAGCAATTAGATGATTCAAACCAGTTACAATTGTTCAGTGATGAAGAAAGCCATATAGACCTAAAGAGAGGACTGTGGGAACTGAGTATAGACCACAACATAGCATTTTCATTCTTTCTGTTGTTGTTTGCTTGCATTTTGTTTTCTTTTTCAGTTATTTTTCCTTCTTGATCTGATTTTTCTTGTGCAGCAAGATAACTATAAATATGTATACATATATTGGATTTAACATATATTTTAACATAGTTAACTTGTATAGCACTACCTTCCATCTAGGGGAGAGGGTAAGGGGAAGGAGGGAAAAATTTGGAACAGAAGGTTTTGCAAGGGTCATTGTTGAAAAATTACCCATGCATATGTTTTGTAAATAAAAAGCTTTAATAAAATAAAAAATAAAAATAAATTTTATTTGACTCCTAGTGTATATAAAATAGGTATACAAATCAAATACATTTATTTTAAAACAATTTTTTGTTATACATATGTTTGTCATTTATTAAAAATGAAAGCAAATATTTTTATTAATGAGATAGATGTGCTTGTTTATTTTTACATAAAGAGTTAAATCTTAGTGGAATATTGGATACTATAGCCCATAGAGTATCTTCAATGTTTTTTATAGTTGATTGATATTTCAAAAATCTGACACTCAATTATGTGACTCTGGATGAGATCCTCATGCATAGTTTAAGAAGCTTTGGCAGAAAAAAGGGAATACACAAGCTCACTGAAGAAAGTAATTCCTTAAGAATTGGAATAGAACAAGTGAAAAGTAAAGACTCCACGAGGCGTAAAGATATGATAAAACAAAATAAAAAAATAAAAAAGAGAGAGAGAGGAAAAAATATGAAATTTCTTATTGTAAAAGAAAAAAATACTGACTTAGAAAATAGATCCAGTAGAGATAATATAAGAATTATTGGATTGCTGGAAAGCCATGATAAAATAAACAAACAAATAAACCCAAGGCCTTGTCAATATCTTCCAAAATCTTATCATAGAAAACCGTGATATATTATAATCAGAGGGCAAAATAGAAACTGAAAGAACCCACTGATTCCTGCCTGAAAGAAATTGCAAAATAAAAACACCCAGGAACATCACAGTCAAATTCCAGAACTCAAAGATCAAGTAGAAAATATTGGAAGCAGCCAAAAAGAAACAATTCAAATATCATGAAATTACAGTAAGGATTACAGAGGTTCTGGAAACTTCCACATTAAAGAAATGGAGAGTTTAGTATATAATATACTAGAAGGCAAAAGAGTTAGGATTACAATAAAAATCACTTCAACCAGAAAAATTAAATATAATCTTTCAGGATTTGATAAAATAAAGGACTTTCTTGCATTTCTAATGAAAAGATCTGAGCTGAATTTAAAAAAAAAATGGACCTTCAAATACAAGACTCAAGGGAAAACATAAAAAAGTAAAAGGGAGGTCATGTGAGAGAAGGTAATGATCAAAAGTAAAATGTCTGTTAGGAGGGAAAGGGTAGGATGTAAGAGAGATAGGCAATAAATGAACTAAAAATAGCATGAAGAGAAATACATAGTTATCATAACTATAAATGTGTATGGGATGAACTCATCCATCAAATGAAAGTGAATAATAGAATGGATTAAAAACCAGAATCCTGTAGGATTTTGTTTATAAGAAACACAATTATTTTATATTATATTATAATATAATATAATATCTTATATTATAAGAAACACAATATATTTTGTTTATAAGAAACACAATTAAAGCAGAGAGATACACACAGGATAAAAATAAGGAACTGGAGGAAAATTTATATTCTTTAGCTTAAACAAAGAAAGCAGGGTAGCAATCATGATCTCAGGCAAATCAAAAACAAAAATAGATTTAGTTAAAAGAGGTAAAGAAGGAAACTCCATCTTGCTGAAAGGAACTTTGGACAATGAAGTTATACCAATATTAAACATAAATGCAGCAAATAATATAGCATTTAAAATTTTGAAGGCAAAGTTGAATGAGCTCTAGGAAGAAAGAAAAGCTAAAACTATACTAATGGAGAACATCAACACTCCTCTCTCAGAACTAGATAAATCTAGCCAAAAAAATTAACAAGAATTAAAGAGGTGAATAAAATTCTGGAAAAGTTAGATAAAATAGATCTCTGGAGAAAATTGAATAGGAATAGAAGAGAATATACCTCTTTTCAGCAATACATGGCAACTACACAAAAACATCAATTAGGGGGAAAAGAATCTTTCCCAGATCATAATGCAATAAAAATTATATTCAATAAGAACAATGGAGAGATTAAAATTAATTAGAAATTAAATAACCTAATCCTAAAAAGTAAGTGGGTGAAAGAATAAATCATAGAAACACAATTTCATTTAAAAAACTACAACAATGACACAACATAACCAAAATTTATAGGATTCAGACAAAAAAAATACTCAGGGGGGAAATTGTATAAATTTAATAGATTATATCAATAAAACAGAAAAAGCAAATCAATGAATTGGGCATGCAACTAAAAAAACTAGAGAAAGAATGAATTAGAAATCCCTAATTAAGTGCCAGATTGGAAACCCAGAAAATCAAACGAGAAATTAATAAAATGGCAACTAACAAAAATTGAACTATTAAATAAATTTAGAAGCTGGATTTATGAAAAATTCAATGAATCAGATGAATCACTGGTTAATTTGATTTTTAAAAAGCAAAGAATAAAGTTAAATTACTAGCATTAAAAATGAAAGAAGTATATTCACCACCATTGAAGAGGAAATTAAAACAATTGTTTGGTGTTATTTTCCCCAATTGCATGCCAAAATTTTGACAATCTAAATGAAATGGGTATATATTTATAAAATATAAATTATTCAGATTAACAGAAAAAAATAAAATATTTAAATAACCCAATATTAGAAAAATAAATTGAACAAGCCATCAATGAACTTTGTAACCCAAAAGAATCCCAATGGACAGAGTGAATTCTATTAATCCTAATAATATATATAAAATATTTGGAAATGCAGGAAAAGAAGTCTTAGAAAATTATTTTTAGGACATAAACATGATGCTGATACCCAACCAGGAAGAGCCAAAACAGAAAAAAAATTATAGACCAACTTCCCTAATGAATATTAATAAAAATTTCAATAAAATATTAGCAAAAAGATTATAAAAATTTATCACAAGGATAAAATACAATGACCAGGGGAAATCAATAGCAGGATTGCAGGAATGGTTCAATATCAAGAAAACTATCATCATAATTGATCATATTAATAACAAAACTAAGAGAAATCATATGATAATCTTTTTTTTTTTTTTATTAATTTTTTATTTTATTTTATAATTATAACATTTTTGACAGTACATATGCATGGGTAATTTTTTACAACATTATCCCTTGCACTTACTTCTATTCAGATTTTTTCCCTTCCTCCCCCAACCCCCTCCCCCAGATGGCAAGCAGTCTTATATATGTTAAATATATTACAGTATAATTTAGATACAATATATGTGTGTAGAACCGAATTTTTTGTTGCACAGGAAGAATTGGATTCAGAAGGTAAAAATAACAGTTTACATTCATTTCCCAGTGTTCCTTTTCTGGATGTAGCTGGTTCTGTCCATCATTAATCAATTGGAATTGGATTAGCTCTTCTCTATGTTGAAGAAATCCACTTCCATCAGCATACATCCTCGTACAGTATCATTGTTGAAGTGTATAATGATCTTCTGGTTCTGCTCGTTTCACTCAGCATCAGTTGATGTAAGTCTCTCCAAGCCTCTCTGTATTTCTCCTGTTGGTCATTTCTTATAGAACAATAATATTCCATAACATTCATATACCATAGTTTACCCAACCATTCTCCAATTGATGGACATCCATTCATCTTCCAGCTTCTAGCCACTATGAAAAGGGCTGCCACAAACATTTTGGCACATACAGGACCCTTTCCCTTCTCTAGTA
This sequence comes from Sminthopsis crassicaudata, assembly GCF_048593235.1. Classification (NCBI taxonomy): domain Eukaryota; kingdom Metazoa; phylum Chordata; class Mammalia; order Dasyuromorphia; family Dasyuridae; genus Sminthopsis; species Sminthopsis crassicaudata. The sequence goes on from NC_133617.1 coordinate 588,264,656, forward strand.
GTTCCTTGGGATATAAGCCCAGTAGTAGTATGGCTGGGTCAAAGGGTATGCACATTTTGATAACTTTTTGGGCATAATTCCAGATTGCTCTCCAGAATGGTTGGATTCTTTCACAACTCCACCAACAATGCATCAGTGTCCCAGTTTTCCCACAGCCCCTCCAACATTCATCGTTATTTGTTCCTGTCATCTTAGCCAATCTGACAGGTGTGTAATGATACCTCAGAGTTGTCTTAATTTGCATTTCTCTGATCAATAGTGATTTGGAACACTCTTTCATATGAGTGGAAATAGTTTTAATTTCATCATCTGAAAATTGTCTGTTCATATCCTTTGACCATTTATCAATTGGAGAATGGCTTGATTTCTTATAAATTAAAGTCAATTCTCTGTATATTTTGGAGATGAGGCCTTTATCAGAACCTTTAACTGTAAAAATTTTTTCCCAATTTGTTACTTCCCTTCTAATCTTGTTTGCATTAGTTTTGTTTGTGCAGAAACTTTTTAATTTGGTGTAATCAAAATGTTCTATTTTGTGATCAATAATGGTCTCTAGTTCTCCCTTGGACACAAACTCCTTCCTCCTCCACAAGTCTGAGAGGTAAACCATCCCATGTTCCTCCAATTTATTTATGATTTCGTTCTTTATGCCTAAATCTTGGACCCATTTTGATCTAATCTTAGTATGTGTTGTTAAATGTGGGTCCATGCCTAGTTTCTGCCATACTAATTTCCAGTTTTCCCAGCAGTTATTGTCAAATAATGAATTCTTATCCCAAAATTTGGGATCTTTAGGTTTGTCAAAGATTAGATTGCTATTTTTATTCACTATCTTGTCCTGTGAACCTAACCTATGCCACTGATCAACTAGTCTATTTCTTAGCCAATACCAAATGGTTTTGGTGACTGTTGCTTTATAATATAGCTTTAAATCAGGTACACTTAGACCACCTTCCTCTGACTTTTTTTTCATTAGTTCCCTTGCAATTCTCGACCTTTTATTCTTCCATATGAATTTTGTTGTTATTTTTTCTAGGTCATTAAAATAGTTTCTTGGGAGTCTGATTGGTATAGCACTAAATAAATAGATTAGTTTGGGGAGTATTGTCATCTTTATTATATTCGCTCGGCCTATCCAAGAACATTGAATGTCTTTCCAATTATTTAAATCTGACTTTATTTGTGTGGCAAGTGTTTTGTAATTTTGCTCATATAATTCCTGACTCTCCTTTGGTAGATATATTCCCAAATATTTGATTCTATCGACTGTTATTTTGAATGGAATTTCTCTTTGTATCTCTTGCTGTTGGATTGTGTTGGTAATGTATAGAAATCCTGAGGATTTATGTGGATTTATTTTGTATCCTGCGACTTTGCTAAAATTCTGAATTATTTCTAATAGCTTTTTAGCAGAGTCTTTGGGGTTCTCTAAGTATACCATCATGTCATCTGCGAAAAGTGACAATTTGATTTCTTCATTTCCTACTCTAATTCCTTGGATCTCTTTCTCGGCTCTTATTGCCAAGGCTAGAGTTTCTAGTACTATATTGAATAGTAATGGTGATAGTGGGCAACCTTATTTCATTCCTGATCTTACAGGGAAAGGTTCTAGTTTATCACCATTACATATGATGTTTACTGAAGGTTTTAAATATATGCTCCTTATTATTTTAAGGAATAGTCCATTTATTCCTATACTCTCAAGCGTTTTTAGTAGGAATGGATGTTGGATTTTATCAAATGCCTTTTCTGCATCTATTGAGATGATCATATGGTTTTTATTAATTTGATTATTAATATGGTCAATTATACTAATAGTTTTCCTAATATTAAACCAGCCCTGCATTCCTGGTATAAATCCCACTTGGTCATAGTGTATTACCCTGGGGATGATTTTCTGAAGTCTATTTGCTAATATCTTATTTAAGATTTTAGCATCAATATTCATTAAGGAAATTGGTCTATAGTTTTCTTTCTCAGTTTTCGATCTACCTGGTTTAGGTATCAGTACCATGTCTGTGTCATAGAAGGAATTTGGTAGGACTCCTTCAATCCCTATTTTTTCAAATAGTTTACATAGCATTGGAGTTAGTTGTGCTTTAAATGTTTGGTAGAATTCACCTGTAAATCCATCTGGTCCTGGGGACTTTTTCTTAGGAAGTTGGTTAATAGCTTGGTCTATTTCTTTTTCTGAGATGGGACTATTTAGACTACTTACTTCTTCCTCTGTTAATCTGGGCAAGCTATATTTTTGAAGGTATTCTTCCATTTCATTTAAGTTATCGAATTTATCGGCATAAAGTTGAGCAAAGTAGCTCCTAACAATTGTTCTAATTTCCTCTTCATTAGTGGTGAGTTCACCCTTTTCATTTTCAAGACTATCAATTTGCTTTTTCTCTTTCCTTTTTTTAATCAGGTTTACTAAGGGTTTGTCTATTTTGTTGGTTTTTTCATAAAACCAACTCTTAGTTTTATTAATTAATTCAATAGTTTTTTTACTTTCAATTTTATTAATCTCACCTTTTATTTTTTGAATTTCAAGTTTTGTGTTTGTCTGGGGGTTTTTAATTTGTTCCTTTTCTAGCAATTTTAGTTGTAAACCCAATTCGTTGGCCCTCTCTTTCTCTACTTTATGCAAGTAGGCCTGTAGAGATATAAAACTTCCCCTAATTACTGCTTTGGCTGTATCCCACACATTTTGGTATGATGTCTCATTATTGTCATTTTCTTGGGTGAAGTTATTAATTATGTCTATGATTTGCTGTTTTACCCAATCATTCTTTAGTATAAGATTATTTAGTTTCCAATTATTTTTTGGTCTATTTTCCCCTGGCTTTTTATTAAATGTTATTTTGATTGCATTATGGTCTGAAAAGGATGCATTTACTATTTCTGCCTTACTGCATTTGATTTTGAGGTTTTTATGCCCTAGTATATGATCAATTTTTGTATAGGTTCCATGAACTGCTGAGAAGAAAGTATATTCCTTTCTGTCTCCATTTAGCTTTCGCCAAAGATCTATCATATCAAACTTTTCTAGTATTCTATTTACCTCTTTGACTTCTTTCTTATTTATTTTGTGGTTTGATTTATCTAATTCTGAGAGTGCAAGGTTGAGATCTCCCGCTATTATAGTTTTGCTATCTATTTCCTCTTGCAGCTCTCTTAATTTCTCTTTTAAGAATTTAGATGCTGCACCACTTGGTGCATACATGTTTAATATTGATACTGCTTCACTATTGATGCTTCCCTTTAGCAGGATATAATGCCCTTCCTTATCTCTTTTAATTAGATCAATTTTTGTTTTTGCTTGATCTGAGATGAGGATGGCTACTCCTGCTTTTTTGGTTTTGCCTGAAGCATAATAGATTCTGCTCCACCCTTTTACTTTTAGTTTGAATGTCTCATCCTGTTTCAGGTGTGTTTCCTGTAAACAACATATAGTAGGATTCTGACTTTTAATCCAGTCTGCTAACTGCTTCCTCTTTATGAGGCAGTTTGCCCCATTCACATTTATGGTTAGAAGGACTAATTCTATATTGCTTGCCATCTTATTAACCCCTGCTTATGCTTTTCCCCTTTCCTTCCCTTTTACCCTCCTATCCAGTATTAAACTGGTAAACACCACTTGCTTTTCACAGCCCTCCCTTTTTAGGATCCCTCCCCCACCTTAAAGATCCTCCCCTTATTTTACCCCTTTTCCTCGAAATTACTGTATTCCCTTCCCCTTAGCTTACTCCTTCCCTTTCACTTTTCAATGAAGTGGAAGAAGTTTCACCATAAATCGAATATGTCTATTGATACACGCTATGTTCATCTCCCTCCTTTCTTTCTCTCAGATATAATAGGTTACCTTTGCCTCTTCATGAGATGTAGTACCACCACTTTATACTTTTTTATGATATAATCTCCTTTCCACCTCTAGTTTCTAAGACAAATTGTACATATGTTCTTTACATATTTTTTTGACAGAAGTATAGTTCTCAAGATTTCTTTTTACCTTTTTTAGAAGTCTCTTGAGTTCTGTATTTGAAGATCAAACCTTTTATGTAGGTCTGGTTTTTTCATCAAAAATAGATGGAATTCATTTATTTCGTTAAATGTCCATCTTCTTCCCTGGAAAACGATGCTCATTCTTGCTGGGTAAGTTATTCTTGGCTGCATACCAAGTTCCTTAGCCTTTCGGAATATCATGTTCCAGGCCCTGCGTTCTTTTAATGTGGACGCTGCTAGATCCTGTGTTATCCTTATTGTGGATCCTCCATATCTGAATTGTTTTTTTCTAGCAGCTTCCAATATCTTTTCCTTTGTCTGATGGTTCTTGAACTTGGCCACTATATTTCTTGGCGTTTTGATTTTAGGGTCCCTTTCAGTAGGTGATCGATGAATTTTCTCAATGTCTATTTTACCCTCTGTTTCCAAAACGTCTGGGCAGTTCTCTTTGATAATTTCCTCGAAAATGGTGTCCAAGCTCTTTTTTTCCTCCCATTTTTCAGGGAGTCTGATTATTATCAAATTGTCTCTCCTGGATTTGTTTTCCAGGTCTGTTGTCTTTCTGGTAAGATACTTGACAGTCTTTTCAATTGTTTCATTTCTCTGGTTTTGCTTGACTCCCTCTTGGTTTCTCCTTGAGTCATTCATTTCCACTTGTTCCAGTCTAATTTTCAATAATGTATTTTCTTCACTCACTTTTTTTATATCTCTTTGTAATTGTCCAATTGAGTTTTTATCTTCTATGGAATTTTTTTCCATTGTATCCATTTTATTTTTTAGAGAGCTTATTTCTTTTTCCAGCTCTCTAATCCTGTTTTCCTTGGAGTTGTTTACCTTTTCCAGCTCACTAATCCTGTTTTCCTTGGAGTTGTTTACCTTTTCCAGCTCACTAATCTTGTTTCTCAATGATTTGATTTCTTTATCCATTCTGTCTTTGAATGCATGGGATGACTTCTCCAGGCTCTCTTGCCAAGCTTCCCTTTCCTTTTCCCATTTCTCTTCTAGCTCTCTTGTGAGAGCCTTTTTGATTTCCTCTATGAGGTTCTTTTGTATTGAGGAGCAGCTTATATCCCTCCCAGGGGATACATCTGGGGACAGTCTGTTCCTAGTCTCCTCAGCATTTGAAGTCTGCTCCCTCTCCACACAGAAGCTGTCAATGGTTAGAGCCCTTTTGAATTTTTTGTTCATTTTGTCAGAGTAGGAATCAAAGAAAACAAACTGACAAGAGAAACAATTGGTCTGTTTTGCGGGGGGATAGGGCTGGATGGTATTAATGGGCTTCCTCTACAGACTGGGGGTAGGGCAGCAGAGAGGCACTAACAGAACAGCAATGACTGTACTGAGTCTGCGCTCTGAGGCTCTGAGAACGCACCGAGTCAGTCCAGGTGGGGGTTGGGGGTGGCCGGGCTCTGAGAGACGCTGGCTTTCTGGGGTTTTAATCTTCACCTCCGGTGTTTACACCCTCTCCACCGCTCCTGGCTTGCTGCCAAGACGGAGCATCCACACTGGGGCAAAAGCCCTTTCACAGAAATGGCAGAGATCACACCCCTCCCCCTCAGGTCTGAGCTGTGTGAGCTGCCTGTCTTGCTCTGGCTGTCTGCCCTCAGTCTGCGCCCAGTCTGATTGACCCTCCCCCGAGCAAACACAGACCTTTTCTGGTGACTTTCAAGGATGTCTTCTCTTGGTGATAATTTGTGGATTTCTTTCTGGGTCAAGCATTAAGTCAGAGGCCTGTCATGAAGTAAGTTCTGAGAGGAAAACCAGGAGCTCAAGCAGCTGTCTGCCTCCACGCCGCCATCTTGGCCGGAAGTCCAATCATATGATAATCTTAAAAGGGACAGAAAAATCTTTTGAGAAAACACAGCCCCCTTTACTATTAAAAAACATTAGAACATAGGAATAAATGAAGCTTTCCTTAAAATGATAAATATCTACCTAAAAGCATAATGAAGATAAACTAGAAGCTTTCCAAAAATAATTGGGATGAAGCAAGGATGCTCATTGTCACCTTAATTATTTAACATTGCACTAGATATGTTAGTTATAGCAATAAAAGAAGAAAAATAAATTAAAGGAATTAGAATATTCAATGATACTATAACTATTTGCAGATGATATGATATGATGTTATACTTAAAAAATCCCAAAGAATCAACTAAATTTGAAATAATTAACAAGTTTAGCAAAGTTATAGGATACAAAACAATTTTACACAAATCATCAGCATTTATATATATATATATATATATATATATATATATATAAAACTAACAAAGTCCAGCAGCAAGAGAAATTCTATTGAAAATAATTGTAGAAAATATCAACTACCTGGGAGTCTACCTCCTAAGACAAACCCAGGAAGTATGTGAACACAATTATAAAATGCATTTCACACAAATAAAATAATATCTAAACAATTGGAAAAATAGTAATTGCTTATGAGTAGGCTAAACCAAGTTAATAAAAGCAATTCTACCCAAATTAATCTATTTATTCAATGTCAGACCAATCACCAAAAAACATTTTATAGAGGTAGGGAAAAAAATTGACAAAATTCATCTGGAAGAATAGAATATCAATGAAATCAATGGAAAAAATATAAAAGAAGGCAGTCTAGCCATACTAGATCTCAAACCATATTGCAAAATAGTAATTATAAAAAATAATTTGGTACTAGGTAAGAATGATTTTTCTATCAAATTTATGGATAAAAGAAGAATGTAGAACCAAAGAAAATAGAGATAACATTACAAAATGTAAACTCAATAATTCTGATTGTATAAAATAAAAAAGTTTTTGCACATAGAAATATGTTTAGAAGAATTGCACATATTTAACCTATATTCAATTACTTGCTATCTAGAGGAAAGGGGAGGTCAGAAGGGAGTAAAAAAATATTGAATAAAATGTGTGAATGTTGAAAACTACCTTTGCATGTATTTTGAAATATAAAAAAGCTATTATAAAAACAATACAAAAGTTTTTGCACAAATAAAATTGATGTAACTAAAATTATAAGGAAACAAAAACTCGGAAAATTTTGTAAGAAGTATCTCTGACTAAGGTTTCATTTCTCAAATATATAGGTAACAGAGTCAAATTTATAAGATTATACGTCATTCCCCAGTTGATAAATGGTCAGAGGACAATAGGCATTTTTCAGTCAAATAAATTAAAGCTATTTATAGTCATATTTTTTAAAAAAAGACATAAATAACTATTTGATTAGAGAAATACAAATTAACAACTCTGAGAAGTATCACCTAATACCTATCAAATTGGCTAATATGACAGAAAAGGAACATGATAAATGTTTGAGGGGATGTGGGAAAACTGGGATATTTACATAGTATTGGTGGAGTTGTGAACTAATTCAACTATTCTGGAGAACAATTTGGAACTGTGCCAACAAGACTTTAAAACTGAGGGCATCCTTTGAGCCAATAATACTGTTGCCAGGTCTATATCTTAAAGACATCCTCCAAAAGAGGGAAAGGACGTATTTATACAAAAATATTTATAGCAGCTCTTTTTATGGTGACTAAGAATAGGAATGTTCATAAATTAGAAAATGGTTAAACAAGGTGTGATGTATGGTTGTAATGGAATATTATTGTCCTATAAGAAATGACAAGCTGAATAGTTTCAGAAAAACCTGGAAAGACATATAAACTGATGCAAAGTGAGGTGAACAGAACCAGGAGAACATTGTACACAGTAATTACAAAGTTGTTCAATGAAGAACTGTGAATAACTTAGCTGTTCTCAGCAATAAAATACTCCAAGATAATCCCAAAGGAGAAATGACGAAGCATACTATCTACCTCTAAAAAAAACAAAAATTGATATTGATTGAAGACAGATTGATGTATGTCATTTCCCCCCTTTCTTTAATTTTTTTTCTTTTATTTGAATCATACAAAATCACTAATATGAAAATGTTTTACATGATTGTACATGTGTAACCTATATCTTATTGCTTACCATCTCAGGGAAAAGAAGAGTGGAAGGATAAAGGGAGGGGTAGAATCTATAACTCAAAACTTTAAATTAAAAATGTTTTAATATTTTTTTTGGGGGGAAGAGATCATTTAATCCAATCTCATCATTTTTTTTCCCTAAGAGCAAATTGAGGCCCAGTATCAGTGATTGGCCTAAATGCATGCAGGTAGCAAATAGTTATACCAGGAATCAAATTCAAAACTTCTGCCTCCAAATGAAAAGGGAGGAAGGAGGAAGGACAAAGGAAAGAAGGTAGGAAGGAAGGAAGGAAGGAAGGAAGGAAGGAAGGAAGGAAGGAAGGAAGGAAGGAAGGAAGGAAGGAAGGAAGGAAGGAAAGAAGGAAGGAAGGAAGAAAAAAGGAAAGAAGGAAGGGGAGAAGAAAGGAAGCGACTTATTAAATCCTTAATATGTCCCTAGTATTGTGCTAAGCAATAGGGATAGTGCTCAAAATCAAAACAATCCCCAACTTCGGGGAATTTACATTCTAATAGGGAAGAATATACATATAGTAGGGTGAAAATTCAGGAAGCATGACAACACCCAGTGATCTGGAGAGTTCATTGGTAGTATTGATAGAAAGATGCTAGTTTTCAGAGATAGCTGCTCCAGGGAACCTGTCAATTCAGAGAAGCCAAGAGACAAAGATATTCTTATGTTCTCTCTATTCCCCACATTGACTGTCTCCAGTCCATTGCTTGAGTTCCAAACCCTTGAGATCACCAACCAGGATGTCAGAGACAGAGAATAGTGAATACAGTTTTCATATGATAAATTATGTCAGTTTCCTGAAGAAATAGCTGAGTTTTTTTTTTTTTTTAAACTTATTAGATATAAAGCCCCAAACCTTGAATTAGAACCTGTGGTAATGACCAAATTTGTCATCTCCAAGAGATGCAAGTTACATATTTTGCTTACATTTCCATTCAGTGATCATATATATTCCATTCTTAGTTGAAAAAAAATGAAGCAAATATGTTACACAGGCAGGGTAATATCCAAATACCATGACTCCCCATGGATTAGAGCATTATTGTAACAGTAAGCTTTAGTGTAGGAAGTGGAGGAGGAAATTGAATAAAGTTATTCTATTTGCTATTATATGGTGATTCCTCGCTCCATTGGTCCACCTCCTGGCTCTCTGCACAGAAAGGTCTTTTTAAATGATTGTTCTGATTCATATGAAGAACATTTTATAAAGTTCTCAAGCTGCTTTAGAATTCTAAATTATCCTCTCAATATCACCTTGACTTGAAAAATCTATTTTTCATAAAAATGGTTATCTTTTATGAAGAGTAAGTAATGTGCTTTCTTTACCTTTTGGGATGGTTCCTAAGTATATTCATTCAAAGACCTATGAAAGCTTTTTGAAGATCTCTGTCCTAGGGAATGATTTACCAATAATACAATCTCTCTCTCCTTCTTTCTTCCCTCCCTCCCTCGTTCTCTCCCTTGTGTCATTGGTTATTCTTCAGAAAAGACACCCATTTTTTGAATAATAAATCAGAATGCATATCAGTATAGCTCAGAGAGTTGGTAGGAAGAAATACTGAAAAGCATGTTGACTATAATTGACTTGCCCATAATCATATAATTGTTGCTTTAGAAAGAGAACTTTTAAATCCAGTTTCTCTGAATCCAAGACCAGTTATCAATCCATCTGGGTAAATTATGTCTTTACCTTACGTGACATGATGTTGTTTCTTGATATCATCATGAAGCAGCATGATACGACTAGAAATTTTTTATGGATAAAGTAGTGAGGAATGGTAGTCAGATAAATATTATAAGAATGATAAGAAGGAAATCAGAAGGGCAGTCTCCTGTTAAGAAAATAAAAATGAAGGAGAGTGTAAATTTTATTGGCAAATGTTTCATAGAGGGCACACAGAACTTTCCTCACCAGACCCATAGCAAAGAGTAGCCAATTTTTTTGTGAAAAACACAACCATCAAAATTATACCAGCTTTAAATGTGGCCAAAGACTGGAGGGGGAACCCACCCCCCAACACCTTGTTGCATAAAATGAATCACTTATTCCATGAAACCCCTGTTGCCCTTCAAATGAAACTATAATTGTATTGAATGGCTAGGAAATAAATGTGGGCAGTGACCTTGTTAGAACTGAAGAGGCGGGAGAATGATAGTATCTAGTTTATCTTCTTCAACAGTTAGTAAAACAACCACTCGGCATATACTGCATACTTCCCTTCTTGGATCAACAAGAGAGTCACGCCAAATGTCAGATTATATATTCCACAGCTGAAGTGTTTGCATAACTTTTCAGTGGCTACCATTTAAAGAAAGAAAAACAATGATGGGCCCTCTTTAAAATATTCCCCTCAGCTTGACATGATCACAGTGTACTGCCAGCAATCTCTCTCAGCTTGGAAGACAAAGCTATCAATATCTAGTCTGCGGCCAGGCGTCCAGCTTGCCAGTGAGCATGTACAAACGAGCATTTTCACTTGCTTGGAGAGCACAGAGACCCACCATACACTTTGCAAGCCTCAGTCATGCCCTGGTACATTCTTGAATCCAGCTAATAGCAGCACTGGCTCTCGAGTGGGGCATTTGAAAAATGATTTCCTTGTTATTGGAGCATCCGTCGTGTTTCAACAATAAGTCTGAAACCTCTGCGTGTGCTTTGAGTTTGCCTTGGCTCCACTCCTCTCCTGAAGAAATTGGAGACAGGGCTTTTATTGAAACAAAATAATAAGTCTGAACAAATCATTTCTATTATCATTGGCTCTGATGTTACTTGGTTGAGTTCAACTTTCTTTCTAAAGGATTGCTCAAGAGGTGATTTGCTTCAGTTCACAGACAAGGTTAGTTCAGTGTGCCTTCTATTAGTCTCAAGCTCAGGATTTCAGACCCGAGTCTTTTAGGCCTAGGATTGGGAGGGAGAGGCAGAAGTATAAGAAGTATACATGGAGTTGGAAAATATACTTGACAGCCTTAATTTTAAGACCTTATCTATGAGCCTGAATTAGGCCATCTAATTGAAGATTCTTCCCTAGGCAGCCATCCTCAGGCAGTTGAGGAAAGGCTGTATTTCATTTAGACCATACACTAACCTTAAACAGGGATCAAATTCTGGCTGGGATACTTCCTAACTTTAAGACTGTCATTAAATCACTTCTTGAGTTTCATTCATTCAAATATGTTTTATTGATGCCTTTTATATTTCCTCCAGCCATGTCTAGGGGAGGGGATATGGGGAATTCCTCATGTAAAAACTAACCCTCCTGTCCTCTTGATTGAAACTTCCCTTGTGACAAAGGCAAACAATTAAGCAAAGACATCCAATAGAATGAGCCCAACTGACCATGGACAGGTACATTATTTTTTTATTCACCAGATCCTTCAGTGTTTCTTTTAATTACTCAGAGTTAGACTAGCTTACATTACAGAAACATTGATTTTTCAGAATCCACCAAGTCTAATCCTGACCTCACAGGAATTTCCACTATAACATACCCAACATTTTTGTTATTAAGGCCCTGCTTGTTTAAAGATCCTCAGTGAGAAATAACCCATCATCCCTTAAGCAGCTCCTATCATTTTTGGATAACTCTAATTGTTGGGATGTTTCATCTGACATCAAGCCTAAATTTGCATCTCTTTAGGTTTTATCTATTTGGTCCTGCCCTCTGGGGCCAAAACATACAAATCTACCATACAAGGCTACCACACAAATCCTCTCATATGACAACTCTTTTGATACTTGAACACCATCTTCTCCACTGTTAGCTTATCTTTTTTTCTTTCCTCAAGCTAAATATGACCAGTTCCATCAGCCAATATTCATAACTTATCTTTTCATTTACATTGTTGTAGTCATTGAATAGCTTTATTTATTTATTTTTTACTACCATTTTCTTCAAAAGAATCCTCCCTGAGCCTTTGTTTTGGTAATGATCAACTGCTTTGGGCAGTAGAATAGTGATTTTCTTTATATCTCATTAATGCATGTGATATATTCCCCCATTCTAGAATGGAAAAATAAAAAAAAATAAAAAAAAAAACAAAGATTTTGTTTATGTGAACCTTCTTGTGCCTCAATGGCTAGGATATTGCTCTTTGCATGTAGGAGGTAGCAATAAATGTTTGTGGACTATGACTTTAGAGAATTGATGATAAATCATATATCCCTTAATAAGGCATTCATTGTTCAACATACTGTGTTGGTTTGTTTTGCTTAACATAACATTTTTTTGTGTGTGTGGGGGAACTGCTTTTTTTGGGGATGTGACATTTCTATTAAAAATGCATCAAATTTTTACAAAGGTTGAATTGAATTGACTAATCTTCGTGAGTTCAAATCTGTCTCCAGACACATACTAGCTATGTGACCCTGGGGAAGTCACTTAACTCTGTTTGCCTCAATTTCCTCAAGTATAAAATAATCTAGAGAAGGAAACAGCAAGCTACTCCAGCATCTTTGCCTAGAAAATCCACAAAGAGTGGAACACAAATTTAAAAAATGACTACACACTACTATATGTGTTAGCCACTATGGTATTTTTACAAAGTTAAAAAGGTACTTATTAAAATAATGTAAAGAGTTCTTTTTCTGGAATGTTTTTGGCTGACCAGAATTTAAAATTTTGAATTAAAGTACTATAGAGACAATCCAGTTCATTATCCTCCATCCTTTCTAAATTATCTGAAAATTATTTTTGTTCAAATTTCTAGATTTCATCAGACTAGATAGACTTAAACAGAGGTTATATCATTCTGGTTTCTTCTTACTCAATAATGTTATTAAATCTAAGCTCCTGAGAGAGCTTTATTGAGCACTCAACACTTTAAAAAAAAAAAAAATTATAGTTTACAAAAGGAAGGAGGGGAAGGGAGATAGAGCAGTAAATCATATAACAAAATACCTCCACCAGCAGATGGAATCAATTTCAGTGATTTTCCTAATAGTTCCTGGTGCTACCCCTTTGTAAGTTTTTTAAGGAGCAATATGTGAATGATTTAGGTCAAGGAAACACTAATCAGAGAGAATCAGAATGTTAGAGTTTTACAAGTGAGGACAGGGAAGCTCAGAAAGAAATAAGTCATTTAGAGTCACATAGTAAATTAGTGGAGAATTAGGAAGAAAGCCTAAATGTTTTGATTGCTAGTGAAATACTCATTGTTTGCATTATTTTATAATATAGATGAACACTTCGAGACAGCTATTTCATTATGACCCACAAGTGATTTTTCAGGGCAGAAATAAATAAATATCTGAACTGAATATATGCTACATGTACAAACATTCCTGCATTTTATATGCCAGCAGTTATATATTGGTTCTCTTATCCATTTCAGGTGTGGAGCTAATGTGTAAGGATGTAACAGGTGAAATTATAGGATTCGGAGCTAGAACAAACCCTATACTAGAAGTACAGAAGTTAGTCAATAAGTTTTTCTTAAGTGCTTACTCTATGCCAGACATTGCAGTAAGCACTAGGGACAGATAAACTAGCAAAAAGAACGACAATCAAGATAGATGCTATTACAAAGGATGAAACAGATAATTTTTAAGTTACTTCAAACCAAAAGGCTTCTGAGCAAACAATAGTAACATATGTAGAATAAGAAAAATGCATATTAAAATAACTCTAAGGTTTTATCTTATATACTGAAAATTGGAAAAATGACAAAAATTCTCAACAGTTAATGTTGGATGGAGTGTGGGAAGACAGACACATTAATATATCACAATTGGAGAGCTGTGAAATGGTACAACCATTTCAGAATGCAATCAGGAATTATGCAAAAAAGTGACTAAAATGTCTATCCCCTTGAACCAGAGACTCTAATACTTGTGCTAGAGCCTAAGAAAATCATCATTAATAATAACAAATAAAAAATCTCCATATTCTCTAAAATGTTTATGACAGTACTTTTTATAATAGTTAAGAATTGGAAATGAAGTAGATGTTTATCAATTGGTGAATGGTTAAGTAAACTGTGTTATATGACTGTAATGGCATTCTGTGCTGTAAGAAATTATGTATTTATTCCAATAGACTTGTAATGGAGAGAACCATTTGCATCCAGAGAAAATCTATGAGGATTGAATATGGATCACAACATGTATTTTCACCTTTTTTGCTGTTTGCTTGCTTGCTTGCTTTTTTTCCTCATTTTCCCCTTTTTAATCTGATTTTTCATGTGCAGCATGATAAATGTGGAAATATGTTTAGAAGTATTTCACATGTTTAACCTGTATTGGATTGCTTGCTTTCTAAGGGAAGGGGAGGTGAGGAGGGAGAGAGAAAAATTTAGAACACAAGGTTTTGCATGAATGAATGTTGAAAGCCAACTTGTCATTTAATTTGAAAAAAAAAGTTGTCATAAAAATTATGTATTTGATCAATACAGAGAAACATAGAAAGGTACACATCAATTGATGCAAGGTGCAATAAGCAGAAATAAGAACAATATACAATAAATATGGTAACTACAAATTTAAATGGAGATGTCACACCAAGAAATTAAAATTAATGTAACAAAATTACAAAGATCAACTAGGACCCAAATGGAGCAATATGAGAAGCCATTCCCAATTTACCTCTTCATAGAGGTGAAAGGTTAACAGACATTACACATTGCACATGTTGTTAATGCTTTCTCAATATATTGAGGAGCAAAAGGAAGAGATACAAGGGATATTATGGTGATATAAGAAACAAAAATTATAATAAAATTAAAAAGAAAAGATAGTCTTTGCCCTTAAGGAGCTTACATTCCAGTGGGGATACACAACAGGTAAAAAAAGAGATGAAAAATGGGATGGGGGGAAAGAGGAAAAATGTACGTAGATAGAGGCATGGTAGTTCTCCGGAGAATGAGGGATAGCTGCTCTAAGGTCCTCTCCCATAGTGGAGATTATAAGAAGAAATTCAATGCTAAAAGGAATTTACAATGTTAAAAGGGATATTACAGTGAAAAGAACACTGGGTGTTGTCAGAGCACCTGATTTCAAATTCCATCTCCTATTCCCTGTATGATCTGGGAAAATCACTTAATTTTTCCAGGTGCAAGTTTCCATTTTGCAAAGTGAGAAGGGTAGACTAAGTGACCACTGAAGTCTTTTCTGACTCTACAATTATGTTTCTAAATCATCTAACCTAATTCCCTTATTTTACAAATGAAAAATGTGAAGGTGTCCACGGTTTCATGTTGTTATTGATCAGTAATTTTTCAGTCATGTCCAATTCTTTATGACCACATTTGACTTTGTTTTTATTATATTTTTGGATTTTTAGTAGGTAAATACAAGAATGATTTGTCATTTCTTTCTTTAGCTCATTTTCCAAATAAGGAAATTGAGATAAGTAGGGTTAAATGGCTTGCTCATAGACACAATTGATAATTTCATCCAAGAGAATGACGATAATGAGACAATATACCAAAATTTATGGGATGCAGCCAAATCAGTTCTTAGAGGAAGTTTTATATCTCTAGATGATTACTTGCATAAGATAAAGAAAAGATCAATGAATTAGACATGCAACTGAAAAGCTAAAAAAAGAACAAATTAAAAACCCCCAAGTAAATCCCAAATTTAAAATTCTGAAAATAAAAGGGGAGATTAACAAAATTAAAAGTAAAAAACAAACAAACAAACAAACAAACAAACAAAAGACAACCTATTGAACTAATAAACAAAACTAAGAGCAGGTTTTATGAAAAAAAAAAAAACAATAAAATAAATAAACCTTTAGTTAATTTGATGAGAAAAAGAAAAGAAGAAAACTCAAAGTGTTAGTATTAAAAATGAAAAGGATAAAATTTCCACCCATGAAGAGGAAATTGTAAATAATTAGGAGCTATTTTGCCCAAATTCTGCCAATAGATATGATAATCTGAGTGAAATGGATGAAGATTTACAAAAATATAGATTGTCTAGATTAACAGAAGAGTACATAAATAACTTAAATAATCCCATTTTAGAAAGAGAAATTGAACAAGCTATTAATCAACTCCCTCCGAAAAAATCTCAAGGGCTAGATGGATTCACATGTGAATTCTACCAAACATTTAAAAAACAATTAATTCCAATATTATGCAAACTCTTTGGAAAAATAGGGAAAGTTGGAATCCTACCTTTTTTTTTTTCCTGAGACAAATGGGGTTAAGTGACTTGCCCAGGGTCAAACAAGCTAGGAAGTATTAGTGTATTAAGTATTAAGTGTCTGAGACCAGGTCCTCCTGACTTCAGGGCTGGTGCTCTATCCACTTCACTTCACTAGCTGCCCCAAAATTATTTTTAAAACACTGATATAGTGCTGATACCTAAACCAGGTAGGGTTGAAACAGAGAAATAAAATTATAGACTAATTTCCCTAATGAATATTGATGCAAAAATCTTAAATAAAATATTAGCAAAGAGATTGAAGCAAATTACGTCCAGGATAATACAACAGATATTTATCTAAAGCCTATTAGGTGGTAAGGGAGCTAAAAAAGAAAAATAATGGATAGACCATGCTTTCAGGAATGTTATACTTGAGTGTCAACAGTTGGAGAAAAAGAAAATAGCACATAAAAAGAGCATCAAGTAGAGCAAGATGCAAATAACTGTTGATGTTCCTTCTAGTTAAATTTTCTATAGAAGTCTCATCTTCCTCATCTCCTACATCCAAATATTTTCCTTCTTTAGGGTCTTCCTCTTATAAATACTCTTAAAGATAGTTTACTGAGGTTTAGAGGGGCTACAATCTGTGAAGACTGAAAGACATCCACCACTATGAAATCATATCTCTTTTGGAGTGTTGAAGTTAAAAGTGGAAATTCATTATGAAGACATGAATAAAATACTTCGGAAAGTATAGGAAACAGGAAACTCTCTTACTGAAAACAGGGAAAAATTGGGGAATATGCTATAGAGAAAGTAGCTGAGCTGAGACTTAAAAGGTGGTTAGTCTTCCAATGGGCAAAAATGTATCTGTTGGATCTGGGGTGTACAGGACATTCTTGATATAGAAAATTGAGCTGCCAGGAAAATGCTTTTAGCTAAGAATAGTTCCTTAGGTGGGCTTGTTTCCACCTGGGGCCCTGACGGGAAGAAACACCAGATGAAGAAGATTAAAGGAGATGGAAGTAGGAAATCTTGGGTGGTAGAAGGAAGTTGAAGCAAAGAAAGTAGGCCCACCTGGAAGGAGGAATCTTATAGATGACTTGGCCAAAGGAAATTGGGGGTTGGGGATGGGAAAGAGCTAAAGGCAATTTTCATTTTTTCAGAACTTGGCTAAGACTTTCTGTGGGTTGAGAAGGCATAGATGGACTCCTGCCACTTTTTCCTTACCAACAGCTGTTCTAAGGGGAAGTTGCTTGGGCACACTCACTATTCTATGTATTGGGAAACATCCCAAACAGGCCATTAGCTAGCTATGTGGGATGGAGCAAATCATGGAACTGTTTTGAAATTGTTTCCCTTTAAAAAAAATGACATGCAGACACTGATGATAATAAATTCACTGCTCCATTCACTGCATTCTGGACTTCTCCTACCAAGCCTCAATTCTTCAAGCACCAATCCAGGTGGGTAACTTTGTCTTAAGGACCTACCATCCTTGTCATTTAAAAAAAAATGTGTTATCTTTACCATTAGAATGTAACATCCTTAACAATAGGCAACGTCTTTCTACTAATATTTCCATCCAATGTGATTAAAACAATATCAGGCATATTGCAAACATTAATAAATGCTTATTGACTAAATGACTAATAAGATTACTATGACATAGAAAGTAAGCCCTTTGAAGTCAAGGAATGTTTCACTTTTGTCTTTATATTCCCAGCAGTTAGAATAATACCCCCAAATTGGTAGGCAATTTATAAATGTTTATTGATTGATTAGTGAGAATTATTTTTTTTAGAATCAACCAATAAATTTATAATTTAATGTGTTTGTGACTAAGTAGTGAGGAGCACAATAAGGAAAACAGAGAAGGGTTGAAATGATAGTCTACATACACATAAAGTTTCATTGGAAAGAGTATACATAGGCTGATTAGAAAGAAGGGAATGTTTCATGGAAGAGAGAAGCTAATTGAAGAGTAAGAGATCTGATGTGTAAAAAGTACAGTGATAGCAACAAAATAGAGGATAAAGACTGATGTCCTAAAAAAAAAGTACAAGAAAATTGCACAGAGGACATCAATACCCATAAAATAGAAAAAAGCACATTGCAAATTAAGGTATCCATTTAACAAGATCATTGAGATAGCTGATAATTGAGACAAAGCAGAGATACTGCCAAGAATATTTTATATCACCAACTGTGATTTAATTTAATTTGAGGTTTAATTTACTTTAAGATTCTGAAGAAGGAATGCAAAATTGCATTATTTATTACACACACATATATATGATACATTGTCATAAATAATATGTATATATTATATATATATACATGCATATATAGAGAGACAGACAGACAGACAGACTAAGAGAGAGATAGAAAGAGTCAAAGAGAGAGACAGAGGCAGAGAAAAGAGAGGAGGAGGAGGAGGAGGAGGAGGAGGAGAGAGAGAGAGAGAGAGAGAGAGAGAGAGAGAGAGAGAGAGAGAGAGAGAGAGAGACAGAGACAGAGACAGACACAGAGAGACAGACACAGAGAGAGAGAGAGAGACAGAGACAGAGAGAGACAGAGACAGAGACAGAGAGAGACAGACATGGGGAGGGGGAAGAGAAGGAGAAAGATTGAAGGGCTTTCTTATTTTCCCATTATTTCATGAAGTATTTAATCCTCAAATATTCATGCATGTCAACAAGTCACTGAACTTTTAGAAACCTCATATAAAGCCAACTCAATTTAGATTCCAAACTTAATGAGATTTATCCATCACTCATCTCTGTATCTATTTTTACCAGTAACAACTTACTTGTTTTCAAGATGCAACATGTCATGATAACATGCAACTGCAGCAACTAAGTAATATCCTGTCAAAAGATAAGATTGGTATGATACCAAAGAGACCTAGACAACTAGGGAATTTTTTTTTTCCTAAGCAAAGAGAAGGTGTATCCCATGATTTTAAAATACTATGTAGTCTAATTCAAAGTCTTTATTTAAAAATTCTGTGTCTCTCAAGAGCAGTGAATGTAGTGAATGCAGTGTCAGTCTTTGAGTTAGGAAAGTCTAGGTTTAAATACAGCCTCAGATGTGGTAACTGGGAAAATTTCTTAATATCTCAGTGTTCCCAGGTAATTCTCCTGGACTCTACATTATAAACAAGTTGCCCAAATGAACCAAAGGAAGAAATTTATTGCATCAATGAAAAATAGATAAGTAGCCATTCCTACCCCATCCCCAAAATATTCCTCAGAAATCACTTGTGATTCTGGCCTTATACTTTTATCAAGAAAAATTAGTTCATTTATAAAAAAATTTACTTTCCTCTAAACCATGTTACATCTCTTATAGTTCATGTACCTCTTCATATATATTTTCAAGATATCTCAGAGAAGGGTACATCCTAAAGGAATTGACAAAAAGAAAAACAAAACAGAGACTACACATAAAAAAGAAAAAATTAGCACTACTAATCCATGTGCCTAGTAAGATCTTCACAAAAAATTGTTAAGATATGTCAAGGATCAAAATATCAGGAAGGAACAGATAGACTTTTAGAATTAATTCTCCACAGTAGACTAAAGCTTCACAAGCATTCTGTTCATTGAATGTTACAGAGAACACAAAATTCACAAGGGTATTATTTGTTGATTATAAAATAATATGCAATTTGGCATAACATAAAGCAGACCTGAAGACTTTTAATAAGGTATCTTTTATGCATGCATTATATGAATATAACATTCTAAAGTAATATAAAACTCCTTTATAGTTCCTACCACAGAAATAATTTAAATAGCTTTCTAAAATGATTCTTTGATTATTAGTACCAACTAAAGGATATCATGGATCCCTTGTGTGAGAGAGACAGAGACAGAGACAGAGACAGACAGACATAGATTGAGAAGAGATGTTTTGGATAACATGGGGCTAATACATTAAAGCCTATACTATTATCAATTATCAGGAAATTTTTCTTCAGTAAGATCTATGTCCACTTAAGAGATCAATATATAGTAAAAACAGAATCATGAAGAATACATGTTGCCAAAACTACAACATGCAAAAAGAAGGGCAATTCTTTAATCCATCATCTTGATTAGGTAATGCCAGTGGTCAATGATATGGGCACAGAATTGAATGGGAAGGAGAAGTAAATCTGAGTATTTTCAGTAAACCTAGATTTCCCCCCAGTCAGTCAGTTAATCAATAAACATTTATTATTAGTAAAAAGGCAAGAGGGAAGATAATTGCACACATGAGTGAGAGCCAGTGTAAAGGCATAGAGGCAAGAGATTACAAAACCTTGCTCTTTTTAATATAATAAATAGTATGATACCTATAATTTCTTCAATGATGCTATAAAACCGCAAATCAGAACACTAAAACATGTGGAGAATCAAAATTCCTAGTAATCAAAGTCAATGGAGAGATGCAGTGGGGGAATAAATACGCTTCAAGGATGAGTTGTATGAAGATAGCATAAGAGATTTTGTTGGAAACTAATGATTAGAAAAAGAAAGTCATGTGGGAAAACCTATGGTGGAATAACACTTTGTTGCACTAGTACTTGAAAAGTGTTAAAAGACCTGGAAGATGTCCCTCAGAATATCAGATATAGGTAGATACGGACAAAAAATAAGCAAGATGAGAACTAAGTGGGCTACAATCTGTTTCATTAGCAGGCATGTCTGCAGCAATGAATTTCTTTAACCATTCAAATATAAAAATATATCTCTCTATAAATACATTTGTATGTATTTGTGTATATATAATATGTGAAGTATAACTTTAAAGTAGGGAGAATTTTAAAAAAAATTTATTGAATATTTGTTTTTATTTTATTTATAGCTTAATGGCTACTCCTGCTTTTTTGGATTCACTTAATACATAGTCTTTTTTCTCCCATTATTTCAGTTTTATTTTGTGTATTTATTTTTTAATAATTTTTGTAAGCAACAAATGGTAGTTTTATTTTCTTATCCAATCTGTCACTTTTTTCATTCTTTTGAATTCATTCATATTTAAAATTATGAGTTAAGTTTATATTCTCCTCCATCTATCTCTAAACTTGAATTGTATCCAAGTTGTAATACCCCACCCTCCTACTGTAAACACAATATTATGTTCCTTCAATTATTTTAATCTTTTTTTAAGTGGCCTTGCTTCCACTAGCTATCTTCCTGTCACTCCTGATCCCCTCTTCTCATTTGTTAGTTTGTTCTTTTTAGAGTTTTATAAGCCTGTCTCTTGCTTCTGGTTATATATTTCTACCTCTTCTTTGTTCCTTTCAGTAAGATAGATTTTTCCTTTTCTCCTCCCCTTCAGCTAAATCTTGATGATTAGGTTTTATAAATTTCACTTTTGTTCCCCTTTTGAAAAAGGATTTCTTTCACCCTTCCTTTTACTCTAGATCCCCCATTCTCTAATTTATGATTCCTATAATCATTTTCTCTCTCTCTTTTCTCTGTATCCTTCATACAACCGAAGTTTCCAACATGTCTATTTTAGGCTCTGCCCTCTAGGTTTTTTTTCCTAGCACTGTCTTTTAGGGCTCACCTTTTGAATTTCCCTTTTCATTTTTTCTCCTGCTCAGAACAAGGACAATTACTTCAGGTGTTGAAGAGGGCACTGCCCTATGGCAGAGCATCTTCCCTTCTCAAACCTCCCTCCCCTTCCATTGATATACTCTCGTGTTGACCTTTTTTTCCAGATTTGCCTGGAAATAACCTCCCTGGATCCATGTTTTTTTTTAATCTTCTAGGAGTTAATTGCCCTTGGAATTCCAATTCCAATCCCCTATTCTAGGACAAGTAGACATTTTAGGCACCAAATCCCCCAACCTTATCCAGTGCAAAGTCATCTTTTTTCATCCATAGTAATATTCATCAGTGGAATCCCCTTCCACTTTTCAAGTAAAGCCTCCTTCCTCTATTCCCCTTCTCATCATCTATTTCCCACATGTTTCCCACCCCCCCAACACCACAGAGATAAACTTCTCTTTGTCAGCTCTTTATTTGACTCCAGCCATTTTTCTTTATCCCTTTGTTACCTCCCTATTTTTTTCTTATACTTTTTTTCATGATGCAATATAATTCCAAAAAAGAAGCATTCACCTGAAGGCAGGGTGTTGCCAGGTCCTGTCCATAATGGTCCCTATCCACATTTTCTTCTTTTTTTTTTTTTCTTAATGTTTTCACATTTGATTTCTTTTTTAAAATTAAGTTTATAATTATAACATTTTTTGATAGTACATATGCATAGGTAATTTTTTATAACATTATCCCTTGTACTCCTTTCTGTTCCAAATTTTTCCCCTCCTTCCTTCCACCCCCTCCCCAAGATGGCAGGCATTCCCATACATATTAAATATGTTATAGTATATCCTAGGTACAATATATATGTGCAGAACCGAATTTTGTTGTTGTTGTTTTTGCAAAGGAAGAATTGGATTCGGAAGGTAAAAATAACCTGGGGAGAAAAACAAAAAAATGCTAACAGTTTACACTCATTTCCCAGTGTTCCTTTTCTGGGTGTAGCTGATTCTGTCCATCATGGATCAATTGGAATTGGATTAGCTCTTCTCTATGTTGAAGATATCCACTTCCATGAGAATGCATCCTCATACAGTATCATTGTTGAAGTGTATAATGATCTGCTAGTTCTGCTCATTTCACTCAGCATCAGTTGATATAAGTCTCTCCAAGCCTCTCTGTATTCATCCTGTTGGTCATTTTTTACAGAACAATAATATTCCATAACATTCATATACCATAATTTACCCAACCATTCTCCAATTGATGGACATCCATTCATTTTCCAGTTTCTAGCCACTGTAAAAAGGGCTGCCACAAACATTTTGTCACATACAGGTCCCTTTCCCTTCTTTAGTATTTCCTTGGGGTATAAGCCCAGTAGTAGCACTGCTGGATTAAAGGTTTTGCACAATTTGATAATTTTTTGGGCATAATTCCAGATTCTTTCACAACTCCACCAACAATGCATCAGTGTCCCAGTTTTCCCACATCCCCTCCAAAATTCATCATTATTTGTTCCTGTCATCTTAGCCAATCTGACAGGTGTGTAGTGATATCTCAGAGTTGTCTTGATTTGCATTTCTCTGATCAATAGTGATTTGGAACACTCTTTAATATGAGTGGAAATAATTTCAATTTCATCATCTGAAAATTGTCTGTTCATATCCTTTGACCATTTATCAATTGGAGAATGGCTTGATTTCTTATAAATTAGAGTCAATTCTTTGTATATTTTGGAGATGAGGCCTTTATCAGAATCTTTAACTATAAAAAATGTTTTTCCCATTTGTTACTTCCCTTCTAATCTTGTTTGCATTAGTTTTGTTTGTACAAGAGCTTTTTAATTTGATGTAATCAAAATTTTCTATTTTGTGAACAATAATGATCTCTAGTTCTCCTTTGATCACAAACTCCTTCCTCCTCCACAAGTCTGAGAGGTAAACTATCCTATGTCCCTCTAATTTATTTATGATCTAGTTCTTTATGCCTAAATCTTGGACCCATTTTGATCTTATCTTAGTATGTGGTGTTAAATGTGGGTCCATGCCTAGTTTCTGCCATACTAATTTCCAGTTTTCCCAGCAGTTTTTGTCAAATAATGAATTCTTATCCCAAAAGTTGGGATCTTTGGGTTTGTCAAACACTAGATTGCTATTTTTATTCACTATCTTGTCCTGAGAACCTAACCTATTCCACTGATCAACTAGTCTATTTCTTAGCCATTACCAAATGGTTTTGGTGACTGTTGCTTTATAATATAATTCTAGATCAGGTATAGCTAGGCCACCTTCATTTGATTTTTTTTTTCATTACTTCCCTTGAAATTCTCGACCTTTTGTTCTTCCATATGAATTTTGTTGTTATTTTTTTCTAGGTCATTAAAATAGTTTATTGGGAGTCTGATTGGTATAGCACTAAATAAATAGATTAATTTAAGGAGTATTGTCATCTTGATTATATTCACTAGGTCTATCCAAGAGCACTGAATGTCTTTCCAATTATTTAAATCTGACTTTATTTTTGTGGCAAGTGTTTTCTGATTTTGCTCATATAATTCCTAACTTTCCTTTGGTAGATATATTCCCAAATATTTTATACTATCGACCGTTATTTTGAATGGAATTTCTCTTTGTATCTCTTGCTATTGGATTGTGTTTTTAATGTATAAAAATGCTGAGGATTTATGTGGATTTATTTTGTATCCTGCCTATCTACCTTTTCACTATTGAATCTCACAGATTTCTACATTTATCCCTTCCTGCTTGTGTATATTTAGAAATAGTTTTCCTGTTGTCACTCTTGCTATTGCTATGTGTATTTATTCACTCCTCTTGCATTTCTATTGTTTAAATTGTTTGAGATGTGGTGTGGAGATTTGTAGCACTGGTGCTTTTAGGTTACAGCCCCTGTCAGGCTTTTGCTTTTGAAGGGCTTTGACCTATCTAAGTGTTGAGGCCTTAGGAAAATTCCATGGCCTGGAGATAAGATTTATATGGCACTCAAAGAAGGGAAAGGGTATCAGTATGTTATACTGTGTTGGGTCCTTGGTTCTGCTAGTACAGCCTTGTTGCCGATAACATGGGAAGTAGGGGAGAAATGCTAAGTGAATTCAGGGTCATTGAGCGTCAGTTAATTTGTTTTCTTTTTTGGTTGTTGTTTTCAAACCCTTTTGGATTTTTGATATCATAGACTATGGAAACAATTGAAGTTATATTATCTTTGGTACTTAATTCCTGTTTTGGGGAAATTTGAGAGGTTGTAAGAATTGAAGAAAACTTTAGTCTGCCATCTTGTTGCTCATATGACTTATATATCACAGAAAAATAATTTTTAAAAATATGAATATACACTTGCAAGAAAGCAATCTCCTTTAAAGCAGTCAACCTGGAAAACTACAATTATTTTATAGAAATGGCCATTGTAGAAGTTTTATATTTACTTATCTTAAATTTCATCTAATTAGATTCAGTTTTTTGTTCTAGCCTATCAAAATTATTTTTCAAATTCTGATTCTGTCATCCAATGTAGTATTTGTTCTAAATTTTCAAATTGCTGTTTTCTATGGATTTGAAAAGTATATAATCTATATTTTAAACCAATTCACTGAAAAAAACAACACAGGACCAAGGACAGATCCCAAGGCAGACTTATCTTAAAGAACTTTCAAGCTAATGTTCAAGCCATTAATAACTCCTTTTGAAATTCTGGAACTCAAGTAGTCTTGACTCTGTCTTCTATACTATTCTTTAATACACCTCTATCTCATTCACAGGAACAGCATTAGAAACAGTCAAATGCTTTACTGAAATTAAAGTTTGTCTACAACATTCCTGTGATCTCCCAGTCTAACTAACTACCTTGGGAAAAAAAAAAATGAAATTTAGCTTAGTATTGTGCTTCTACTGCTTGCACTTAAATTAAGGGATAACCTTTTTTGTATGATGTTGCAAACTACTCTACAGGAAATGGACCATTTAACTATCTCTTGAGGAAGATCCAGGCAGTGTATAACATATAAAGTGAAGTAATTAAACAAGGTCTCATAGGAAATTAGAAATAGAACTTGAACAAAAAATGGAATTCTTATTCTAATCTGCATTCATAATCAATCTCTAATTTATACTTCTCTTTTTTATGGACCATTCAATTTCTATATTCATTTTTGAAGAGAGTAGCTCCTAATTCTAAGTTGAAATTATTGGATTTAAGTTTTGGTAACTTGAATCCTATTTTAAGTACTGCAGAGCTTTCTACTTAAGATATTGCTATGGTGAACCTTTTTGTAAATAATTTAGTAAAATGAATATTCATCTTTATGAGTTTTCTCCTAAAAAAACCTGAATTTTATGTATATGTATTCCTCTACTTATTTCTAATGTGTGTATATACATACATATGTGTATAAATACATATATACACATATATAAGTGTATACATATATATAATATATATAGAGAGAGAGATAGACAGACAAAGAGAGAAAGAAAAAGAGAGACAGCGCGCTCAATAAGTAGGGAAGTACATGAAAATGTATGTTTTTATTTTGACTTGAAATATAGATACATATATGTGTGCATATATATTTGGATATCTATGGATATGTGAGTGGATAGGTTGGTGAGGGTGTATTTCAGATAGAAATAAATAGGAGACCACTTATTTATATACATACACATAGGAATGCAAATATATATTATATATATGTGTTGTGACATATAATATATATATATATATACCTATGTAACACACACACACACACACACACACATATATATATATATATGTATATGTGTGTGTGTGTGTGTATTAATGGCCTCCTGAGTACCCACAAGTAGGTAGCTTCTAAAATTAGCCTGTTTCTTAATATTGCTCTACTAGAGTCTGAAAATATCTTTTGTAATTAGTTACATTGTATGTTTTATAGTCCTACACTTCAGTTATGTGTTTGATAGACATTTCAAGGTTAAATCTAATCAATAAATCAATCAATAAGTACTTATTTGGATCTTACTATATTCTAAACACCAAAGGAACCCCATGAACTATTCCCCCCAAAATTGGGGAAATGTTTTATTTCTGTGTTGGAGACTATGTTGGGTTTGCTTAATGCAAGGTACACTTGGGCCATTTTAATCTAGGAACCAATGAAGCTACTCACTAGCTAATTATCTATAGCTCGTATCATATGTCCATGGGGGCAGTTGTAGGCTGTTTCTCACTATCTGAATTCCTGGAAATGTCATTACTGTCCTGAGACTGTATCTTATTACTACTATTTATCTATGTTCACTGTCAGGGCACTATCATGGTGCTTCATAGGTGTTTTCATTGGAAAATGGCTTTAAGGTGAAGAAAGTGTCCTTAGGAGAGTCATTCTAAAATGTAAATTAAAAATCAGCCCTAATAATGCCAAGTTGAGAGAGAGACACAGAGACAGAGAAAGAGCTGGTTCTAATGAATGCAAGCAGTAGAGTGCTGAAGAGTTGCTAATTGTTCTTCCTGCATTCTGAAGCTGAATAGAAATAATATTTTCTCCTTGTGCTCCCCAAGCTCCCAGCTCTTTCTTTACCTAATTGAGGCTTAGACAGTAGGAGCTACTCTGCATATGAAACTCATTTTCAGCATCAACTGGAGAGTCGTTTAAAAATTGTAGATGCATTCAGGTAAGACTTTAATATCTTTTTCTTTCCTAGAGTATTCTACAGAAAGTGTGCAGAAGATGGAGGAATCTTAAATTGAGAGCAAGAAATTCAGCTTTTATTCAGCAAGCTTAGTCATTGTTTATTAAGTGTCTATTATGTGGTTGGGTTGGGAAGACCTGAGTTGATATGTGGCTTCACATACTTCCTAACTGAGTCACTTAACCTCTGTTTGCCTTAATCTTCTGGTAAATGGCAAATTTATACAGTATCTTCTTCAAAAAAGTTTATTATTATTAATGTCATACAATGTACCAGGTACTATGCTAAGCCCTAGTCATACAAATACAAGAAAACAACAATAATGACTACAACAAATAACAACCAGCCTCTGTTTACAAGGACTTTACATTCTAATAGGGAAATATTATGATATACAAAAGAAACTTGAAAAAATAGAGGTTGGGGAAATGCATATAGAAATTATATTTTTTTCATGCAATTGATCTTGGGCATTTCTCTTTGTTTTCCATGGAATCAAAATTAGAAAATTAAATGCCATAACAAACCAATATAAATACATATAAAAACATAAAAACATATAATAAGCCAAAATAAATGTAGCCTTTATGGTGAGTTTTCCACAAAGAATTGTATATGATTTTGGTTGGATTCATTGATTATATTTGTTTGCTAAAAAAGTGAAAAACACATGAGGTTATTTTGGCTACACTAGGCCTCATTCAATTAAAAAAAAAAAACTTCATAAATCTAAACCATAAATTGAACTACTTATTACAGTAATAATCTCAATTATACTTTATGCTAGAAATGTAGTCATTGAAACAGGTCATATAAGATTAGCAAAGGCATTAAGGTCACAAGATTTGGTTACTAGCAAATCCTTAATCCAACTTCAATCTCATCTGTTAGTTATGTAGGCAGAAAGGTTAATTGCTAGAGTACAATGTTTTTGATTGATCCTGATGGCATTGTTGCAGCTGTTAATTCATCTATACTATCTTTGTAGTGAAGAGATTGTGCAGATTCTATTTCTGTAATATCCAGTGAATAATAGTTGTATTAGTTCTATTGAGGTTATTTGTGGGATAAAATATTAGCAGTAGCAAAAGAACAGAATGTTCTGTAATTGCAGAATGTGCAAGAAGAAACAATCTTTTCAGTCAAGAAAGGGCATGCGTAGAGTGCATTTGCAAAATAATCACTAGAAAAAAGTGGGATTGTTATTGTTATCATCACGACAGCCAATCTTATTTTTTGTATGTGGGCAAATTATGTGTAATACATCCTTGCCACTAGTAAATTACCTTGTTGTGAATAGAACTGCCTATGAATTATGGAATCCTCTCCTTGCCCCACTTCAAGCTAATTACTACAGCATCATAGCTATATGAACTCAGAAGAATCCTTGCCCGGGTCATACAGATAGTAAGGATTCATATGGAGGTTCCAAGTTTCCAAATTCATTGTGTTTTCACACACATAACACCTCGCTATTCTTTGCTCTTCAAAAACCATATCTGATGGTGATTATTTCTTTACCCGTTTGGCTGTTAGGTAATAGAATTCAGGGCCATGAAGCAACAGGAACTTTTTTATACCCAGAAATTGTTCCCTTAGGACCACTGGTAAATATTTTACCAATTCACATAAAAAAGATGGTTCAAATGGCACTTAGTGTATGGTACACGAGATTTGAAACCTAGAGAAACTGGGTTCAAATACCAAATCTGTATATATTCTTTTTGTGATAATGGACAAGTATATTTTTTCTTCTGGGCCTCAGTGTACATGCATAATTTATGAACCCCACTTACTTTGGGTTAATACATAGGAGACAAGAGCTCCACTGCTAAGATTTGTTATCTCACTAGCACTCTTACCAGTATAATGACAAATGGTTCATTGAGATTACTCCTCAGGTGGTGTAATAGATAGAGCTTCAGCTGGAGACCAATCTTGGTCTCAGATATTAGTTATGTGTGTGAATTTGGGCAAGTCACTTAACCCTGATTTTTAAGAAAGAAAGAAAGGAAGGAAGGAAGAGAGAAGAAGAAAAAGAAAGAAGAAGAGAGGAACAAAAAAGAAAGAAAGAAAGAAAGGCAGGAAGAAAAAGAAAAAGAGAGGAAGGAAGGGAGAAGAAGAAAAAGAAAGAAGAAGAGAGGAACAAAAAAGAAAGAAAGAAAGAAAGGCAGGAAGAAAAAGAAAAAGAGAGGAAGGAAGGGAGGGAGGAAGAAAGAAGAAAGGAAGAGAGAGAGAGATAGAGGAGGATGGAAGAGATTACTCTTTAGTAACAAATGATATGGAGACATAGTAAGTACTCTGTAAACTTTTTTCCCTTCCCCTCTATGATAAATCCCCCCTCCTCTATCACTACTTCCTAACTAGGAAGAAAAAGATGAGAATACAAATGAGTCGTCACACACAGTAAAAGGTTCATGGAAGAAGGAATTGAACAGGCTGGTTAAAATGTGATTAGTGGATTATCTGAACTCTCCTTAAAGTAAAATATCGTAGGAATCCATGATCTTGTTTCTCCTTTGCTGTACCAATTTAACATTTGACTAGAGACATACAGGTCTATACATCGGTTTCTCAAACTAAGTTGCTTCTGTGTTCATTTACTCTCTTCTTCCTGACATACTGCAGATCTTCCCATAGAATAGATTGGAAGAAACAAACATCCCAATCAATTAGCCAGTTCCTTTTAGAATTGTTTCTCTTATACTGCTGAAGACTTTCAGATAGCCTATTAACAATTATCCTCACCCCTACCCCAATCTATGAAATTTCTATTTCAATGGACACCATAAATACATCACAGAAGAGAAATCTATTCCATTTTGCAGCTCACACTGTCAAAACCAAATTGTTTTTTCCTCCAAAGAATACACATAAGACTAGCATAGAGGTATTATTTGGCATAATTTAAGAATTATGAATTCAAGAAAAATGGACAAGTAGTAAACTCCTATCATGGAAAGTCCCTCCACTGAAGCAAGATCTCAAATATCCCATGACTAACAGATAGCCCTGAAGAGTCCCCTAGTGGGACTGAGAATTGTGAATTGCCCAGGATCACAGCCAATAAGTGGCAGCTTTTGAACTGAGGTCTTCCTGACTCCAAACCCAGCACTGTTAAGTCACTTTATTACACTGAATTTATGACCAAGAATCTGATAAGGCATATAAAATAATCCTTAGTACCTAGCATGGTCTACAATATTCATTGGACCTTAAATAGGACAACTTGAACTATACTTTGGTTTTATTAGTGTAATTTCTATGATTGAGAAGCAGCCTTCTTTATCTGTGAAAGAACTGCCCTTAGAATTAGAGAAATTAAGTTCAAATTGTTATTGCCTTTGTTGTTTGTCCCTTCGTTCTTGCAGAGGACCATGACGTTAGGAATGGGATGCCAGGAGGGATCTTGGAAGTCAATGAGTCCCAACCTTTCCTTTTATAATTTGATTTAAGTGAGGGAGGACCGTGCAAGGTCACCTGCTTCACTTTACCCTCCAGACCCATCTGGGTCCAGTGGTCAGATATAAATCAGAGTCACTGGAGATGGCCCTGGATGCAATGGGGAGACTTTGGCCTTTTAAAGCTAAGGCCTTCAACAGGGTTCAGTTTGATTAAAGCTAGGTAGCAACTGAGATCTCCATCTAGTGAAAAAAAATCTAAATAAATAAATAAACCTGGGAAGGAAAGATCCTCAGAGTTTCTGGCTAAAACAGAAATAACTGCTATTTAAATCAATCTGAGTCAATCAGGACCCAAACAATGACCAAATGGGACTTGATTTTGGGATTTATTGGTGGTTATTACATGAGCATCAGAGGGGTTTTGGTTTAATCATGGTCCTTTAAAAAGAAATCTAACCCTTGAACTCCAAAATTCAAATACAGCCTCTAATAGACCCTGTCTGTGTAACCTGGAGCAAGAAATTTAACCTCTTGGTATACCAGGCAATTTTCTAAGCTTCAGAGAAAAGAGCAATCTGCATTAATAAAATGTCCCTCTCTCAGAGTTAGTTCTTTTTAAAAATGAAACCACTTGTGTCTTTTTCCCCTACCCCACTTCTGTTTATGTTGATGTATGCTGATTTTTTTAAAGGTGCACCTCCTGGGGCAGCTAGGTGGCACAGTGGATAGAGCACCACCCCTGAAGTCAGGAGGACCTCGGTTCAAATTTGGTCTCAGACACTCAACACATCCTGGCTGTGTGACCCTGGGCAAGTCACAATTGCCTCAGGGGGAAAAGGTGAACCTTCTCTCAACATTCAAAGCAGAATAAGGGACATTTCAAGCAAAAATAATACCTGGACTTAAAAATATAGCAGTAATGAAATTTTCTAATACAAGAGAATATGTTATTCTTTTTTTAAAAAAAAAAATCAGATGGCATAGCTTAACAGTTATAAAATCTTGCATAGTTGGCTACCTTTGAAACCCCAGCACTAAAGCTGAAACTGGTCAAGAAAGAAGAGAAATTGGAAAATTTGGGAAGGAGGGGAAAACAGAGGGATGTTTAAAATTTAGTTTTAATCCAGAATAAAAAAGATATGAGTTGTTCTGTTAAGCTGTTGTTCCTTTAAATGTCAGTGTCTTTTTCAGAACTTTTTCAGCTGCATCATATTTAATAATTAGTAGGGCCAGGGGCTCTTTAAAGGTACTGATGCAGGTGGCTGCTGGAAGCAGTCTCTAATGCTCATCTGTTCACACCCTCATGTCTGAACATTCTGGTTTCTAGATCCTTTTATGATGTGCCAATTAAAATCATCCCAAAGTGCCTTTGGCAACATAAAGGAGTTTAGTGGTTACAACTACTGGGCCAATGAAAGGAGATAGATAGTCCTAACTTATTGCAGTGGTAGCATATGTATGAATTCTGTAAACCTACACTATCATTGCTGTTATATTACCAAATATCTTCCAATTGGAGTTTAACTATGATGTTACATTAGAATGAGCATAGGAAAAATAAGAAGATGATAAAATTCTTTTTTATATTTTGTTTAAATCACCTTTTTCTTTATGATTTAAACTGAGCTTATCAAAATTAAATGGCACTAACCCTCAGACCTTCAGCTTTTATTCTCCTTAAGTTTAAAGGGAGCATCATTAAAAAAGAAAAGATGACTGGAACAATTATCCCCATCCTCACATAACCCCCAAGATAGAAATGAACTTATAGTAATGATTATCACCGTGCAATCTATGACTCCTATAAGTCCTTGAAACACTTTTTGGGTATCACTGAGGTCAAAATTCTTTTCATAATAATATTGACATTTAAATTTCTAATATAGTAAACATAGCTAGATATTAGGCACAAAAATAAAAGCGAAATTTCTTTCTGGGGAAGAGATCCTTGAAAAATTTTAACAGTGTAAACACCAAAAAGTTTGAGAAATGATGGAAAATCAGATGTTAAATGCTCTTACTTACTTCAACATCTAAAGTTTTCATGTTGAATAGCAGAACATGCTCATTTCCTGGATAATGGCTTCTAGGTCAACATTGAAAGCATTACATAAGAAAGAGTAAAATTTCCCAACTGATTTACTATAAATTGACAGTTCTAGGTTGCCAAAGGAAGGGTAGCTAGTTGATGTGGTTTATAGAGCACTATATAGATAAATCAGGAAGATTCATCCCTGAAAAGGGAGTTTCAAAAAGTCAGGCACAATTGACCATGTATAGCTCCAACATTTAGATGATCTTTCACTTCTTGTAACACCGGATTTTGGGGCATTTTTGCAACTAATCTGAGCCCATGCCAGAAGAAAAGAGCCAGAAATATGACAAGAATAAAAATATATACATAAAAATAAAAAAAATTCCATTTAAATTGGCAGAAGTATTGGTCAAAGATTTGGTGAGGGAAATATTTATTAAAATGGAATTTTAGCATTTTTATGGATTTTGAATATTCTTTATATTATAATTTTCCTCCATTTATATGAATAATTTCCATTACCATGGACGAAAAGGCTAAAGTCCAGAATTTAGGGGCGGGGTAAACTTCTTTGGAACCTAGCCACAAGGTGAAATGTGGTGGACAGTAACTGAATTTATCTTGCCCACTTTTGTGGGTAAATAAGTTAAACATTGTGTTGCCTCCCCTAAAATGGAAATAGGGAATCTATTGGCCAGAAAATGAAAAGAGAGATATCTGGAGATCAAGAATAATAACAGGATGAAGTAGGTAGATCTCATGTCTCATATCTCACTTATCAAAAAAGGACAGCTTGCCACAGAAGTTGGCCACAAAGTTATGAGGACTATCATTGCTTCTTGACTGGGAAAGATTTCAATGAACTGATGCTGAGTGAAGTAAGCAGAACCAGGAGAACCTATAGACAGTAAGAGCAAGATTGTGTGATGATCAACTATAACAGACTTAGTTCTCAGCAATATAGTGATCCAAGACAATTCTAATAGACTTGTGGGTGAAAAATGGATTGAAAGAACTATGGAGACTGAATTTGGATTGACTCATACTATTTTCACTTTTTGTTGCTGTTGCTGTTTTATTGATGGTGGTTTTATTTTTTCTTTCACAAAATAGCTAATATGGAAATATATGTATATGTCTGTACATACATAACCTACATAAGATTGCTTGCTGTCTTGAGGAAAGGGAAGGAAAGGAAGGGATAAAAAAAATCTTACAAAGTGAATATTAAATACTATGAAGTGAAAAAAATAAAATGTAAACTTAAAAAGGTTTAATAATATTGTTTCTTAAAAGATTGGAACAGAAAGATTATTTTGAATGACCTGAAGAAACGGTGCTATGTCTGCCTATATCAAGTAAGACTAATAGACAGGAGTGCAAATTGATCTCTATCACAGTAGAAAAATCGTAAAGCCTAGAACACATCTATTTTTGAATTTACCTTTGGAATGAAATATTTTTTAAAGGAAGGGAAATGTTTCAAGGAAGTTACCAAGAAGAAAATGACAGGAAGAAAGAGGAAGGGATGTTCTGACCTGTTTTGGGAAATTAGAGAAAGGAAAGATATGAAAAGATAAAGCAGTAAACTTTTGAAGCTATTTAATTTTTTTTTTCCCTCTGGAGAGAGAAACAAGACAAACTTTGAAGAAAATAGCTTCTTGTGTTTCAAGAAATGATGATCTAATTTCATCAGGTAAAGGGCCACCCAAGTAACTATTAGAGGAAGAAGAAATGAAAAGCACTGGCCAATGACTCCTTATTGAGAGATTTGAAGAGAATTATTTGTTGCCTTGACCTGAATAACAGAAAATTTTTTTTCAGGTTTCCAATGCATTTTAAGTGTCTAGAACATGATGTATAGCCTTGAAAAAGACTTCACACTACTCACATCTGCTAATTCATATGGGGATAAATGATACCATCAGAATCAGCAAAATGTTAGCAAATATTTTACAACTAGCTTTCTGAAAAAATCTATTATTTTTTCCAATACTTTTTCAAGTGTAGACAATCAGCAAAACAATAAATCAGCAAGACAATTAAAATGTTTGCCAATTTCTAAGGTATAAATGCTCATACTAGAAATTTCACAATAGTATCTCATGAGCCAGTTCAATCTGGCTCCAGCATATGCTGGATTCAGAAGGAACCTATAAAAATGTGCTAAGCGTTATGAATTCTTAAGCAAAAAAATTTGTGCTTGGAAAGCACAAATAATGTGATCATTGCTAAATCAAAGGTAGGAGATTCTTATGGGACAGTTTAAGCTGAGAAGATAGTATCTGATTTGAATTTGGATTTATGGATCAGAAATGATGGTCTCTTGGTTAGAGCTCAAGTGTATTAAAAGGGGAAAAAACACATCTGCTCATCTACTTGAAAACAAACTTTGAATTGTAAAAGAAGGGAAGTGAGAAAAAAAAATTTCCAATTAGATTTGATAAGCCTGTTACCCTTTGGAATAGCATGTATAGCAGAGGAAGAAATGACCAATAATTTACAGGAGAGAATATTGAAGAAGAGAGCCATTAATAAAATACATAGTGATTAACATAAAACAGGCTGAATTGGGTATCCTAGTGTAAACATTTTATTGCATATCACACAGAATTAGTAGTAGAATGGGACTCATGACTACAATGTGGAAAGATATACCTTACTCAAAACACACAGAATAACAAAAAGTTAGTCAAGGAAAATCTGAAAAAAAAAAAAAAAAAAAACAATATCTTAATGCTATTTTATTAAGATAATTTAAATAGCATTAGGATAATGTTACCATGTGAGGAAATTCAAGAACCCAAGGTAAGAAGCATGATGAAGAGTATTTGGATTAGTGAATAAACTACATACCACTGGGATAGAAGGAGGAATTAGATAGACAATTTGGGAAATGTAATAAGCTGGTCATGACACTGTAGTGAGGGAAGTTTTTTGTTTTTTTTTTTTCTATATATATCTACTGGATCTTTCTACTTGTTGAATACAACAAATTCAAAAATGTACAAGTTCTCTTAATGGTAATCTCATCTTTCAGAAGATAAAGGAAGAGGCAGGGGAATTTCTATTCCAGATTTCATTCTGACCAACAAGGAGAGATTGGTTATTTAAAATAGAAGCCATAGACTAAAGTCCAAGGGAACATTATACCAGAGAGTTTGTGATACAGAAAGAAATTTAGGCATGTAAGACATCTACTCTAGATTTTATGGATTCTAAAATTCACTGGGTTCAAAGTAAGAATATGTAGAATACTATGGAAATCTGCCCAAGAAAGACAGGTAGCTCTCAAGAAAAATGCTAAAGACACAACCAAAAATGATTCTGATAAGAAGGAAAAGTACAGAAGGATCAAACCCACATAAACTCAGATTTTGTGTTTTGGAACTTATTAATGTGAGTGAGTGTGTAGATTATGCAAATGTAATCTTATCAGAGCTTCCCAATAAACCTTATTCCATTTATGGAAAAACTGAAGAGAGTTTGTACTCAGAAGAAAATCAATATGATGAGAGCATTGGAGAATATATTAAATGAAGATCTATTGAGGAAATTAGACATATTAGTTTGGAGAAGAGCAAACTCAGGGTGGACATATTGTCTTCAAGTTTATAACTTTTCCCATTTGCTCTCAGAGGTAATAATTTACAGCAATTGGTGAAGTTTCAAAGGGGCAGATTTGGCTTTGATATCAAGAAAAAATTCCTAATGAATAGAGTTATCTAAAAATTAAATGCCTCAAGTTGTAGTAGATTTCCCATCACTAAAAATTTCAAGTTTAAGCTGTGTTATAATTTATTTAGGGCTTCATAGAAGCTTTTATTGGTTAGATATAGCTCTGACTAGATACTCCAAAAGTCTTTGATGACCAGATGATTCATTAGTAACTGGCTGCAATAATATCCAAATACAATTGTAAGAGGTGACATTAATTTGAAATAATTACTCACTGGTAATATGATATTCACAGAGTTACACTTAACTGGATTCATTATACCAATGTGTGCTCTTTGGCCGATGGACCACATAATATGATAATAAGGTCAAGATGACCCATGGATTGTGGAGACACATCTGCTCAGTGAGCATGCTAATTTCCCAAGTGGTATATTTTATTTTTGTCTAGGAGGGACCTATGGGAGAGGGTGTATCTGTTACTGTTACCGTCAATTACGTTACCTACATATTTGTATATAGTGATTTCATTTAGAGGGAAAAGAATGGATTCCCACAGTACATTTCTTTGTCAGAAACATCAACATCAAAGATAAAAATCTTCAAAGAAATCTGATGCATCCCAAGATTTCAATTGAGGAGGTCAAGGTTTGTAACCAGAGAGTACCATTACAGACTCACAAAATTACAGATTTGCAGAATTAGGATGTCACCAGAGATCATTGATCCATCAGTGAAAAAAAATTCTCTGCTACATCCTAGACAAGTGGTCATCTATCCTTTGAACACATCAAATTAGAAGGATTTCATTAGTTCCTTATTTAGCACATTTCACTTTTGAGTAGCTCTAATTAATACAAAGTTTTTCTTCATGTTTAGTCTAAATTTATTTCTTAAACGTTCACTATTCCTATTCCTGCCTTCTGAACCAAAGAGAAAAAAAATTGAATCCATCTTCCAGATGATTGACATTCTAGTTCTTAAGGACAACTTTTATGTGTCCCTTTAGTTTTCTCTTCTTTCAGATAACCAGCGTAATTTCCTCCAGCTAATTTTCCCTTTAGCAAAATAGCAAACGTGTCATAAGACATATAATGTGCATATTTCAGAGACTTTGGGTGAAGGGAGAAATAAAATGAAGTTGGGAACAGATATGGGAGTCTAACCCATTCTCAAGTGGAAAAGAGAATGGAGGGGATAGGAATAATGTCTAGAGAAGAAGAGGTCCCCCTAGATGGACCTGTACTTATTCTTGACCCTAAAAATGGCTTTTATATTCCCAACAACTAAAGATGAACTTTTTTTTCTAATGTAACTTCCCAATAGGAACAACCCATAACAACCAATGATGTTGGTGAATTGTTAAGTGAATGGATGGGTGAATCCAATTATATCTTGTTTTGTCAGAGAGGAAAGGTTTGAAAGCATAAAGGCATTAAGAGTTTGAATGGTTGTGGCAGAGAGAGGGAATAAATAAACTCAACAAACATGTACTATATGCTAGGTGCTGTACTAATCACTGGGGATAAAAAGAAAAGCAAAAATTTTACTTCTTGAGAAATTCATTCTATGTAGGGACACATTGTGAAAGCAATATACACATATATTATATATAATATACATATATATATATACACGTATATATATATGTATACATATATATATATATATTTCTATATGATAAACTGGAGATAAACTCAGAGGGAAGAAATTCGATTTAAGGGGGATCAGGAAAGAACTCTTACAGAATTGAGATTTGAAATAATTTGGGGAAAGCGAATGATGTATCCAGCAGGTGGAAGATGGAAAAGAAGAACATCTCAGGCATTGTGGGACAGCCTCTGTAAAATATAGAGTTGGAAAATTTAATATTGTATTTTTTATTAATTTTTATAATTATAATTTTTGACAGAATAAATGCACGAGTATTTTTATAACATTATCCCTTGTATTCATTTTTCCAAATTTTCCCCTCTTTACTTCCACTCCCTCCTCTAGATGACAAGCAATCCCATACATTTTACATGTGTTACAGTATAACCTAGATACAATATATGTGTGTAAATCCAATTTTCTTGTTGCACATTAAGAGTTGGATTAAGAAGGTATAAGTAACCTGGGTAGACAGATAATAGTGCTAAAAGTTTACATTCAATTCCCAGTGTTCCTTCTCTGGGTGTAGTTGTTTCTGTCCATCATTGATCAACTGGAAGTGAGTTGGATCTTCTCTATGTTGAAGATAGCCACTTCCATCAGAATACGTCGTCATACAGTATTGTTGTTGAAGTGTATAGTGATCTTCTGGTTCTGCTCATTTCACTCAGCATCAGTTCATGTAAGTCTCTCCAAACCTTTCTGAATTCATCCTGTTGGTCATTTCTTACAGAACAATAATATTCCATAACCTTCATATACCATAATTTACCCAACCATTCTCCAATTGATGTACATCCATTCATTTTCCAGTTTCTAGCCACTACAAAAAGAGCTGGCACAAACATTTTGGCACATACAGGTCCCTTTCCCTTCTTTAGTATTTCCTTGGGATATAAGTCCAGTAGTAGCACTGCTGGATCAAAGGGTATGCACAGTTTGATAACTTTTTGGGCATAGTTCCAAATTGCTCTCCAGAATGGCCAGATTCTTTCACAACTCCACCAACAATGTATTAGTGTCCCAGTTTTCCCACATCCCCTCCAACATTCATCATTATTTGTTCCTGTCATCTTAGCCAATCTGACAGGTGTGTAGTGGTATCTCAGAGTTGTCTTAATTTGCATTTCTCTGATCAATAGTGATTTGGAACACTCTTTCATATGAATGGAAATAATTTCAATTCCTTCATCTGAGAATTGTCTGTTCATATCCTTTGACCATTTATCAATTGGAGAATGGTTCGGTTTCTTATAAATTAGAGTCAATTCTCTGTTTATTTTGGAAATGAGACCTTTATCAGAACCTTTAACTGTAAAAATATTTTCCCAATTTGTTACTTCCCTTCTAATCTTGTTTGCATTAGTATTGTTTGTACAGAGACTTTTTAGTTTGATGTAATCAAAATCTTCTACTTTGTGATCAATAATGATCTCTAGTTCTCCTCTGGTCATAAATTCCTTCCTCCTCCACAGGTCTGAGAGGTAGACTATCCTTCCTCTAATCTATTTATGATCTCA
Source organism: Sminthopsis crassicaudata (assembly GCF_048593235.1). NCBI lineage: Eukaryota > Metazoa > Chordata > Mammalia > Dasyuromorphia > Dasyuridae > Sminthopsis > Sminthopsis crassicaudata. Next base: position 588,304,239 of record NC_133617.1, read on the forward strand.
TTCTTTATGCCTAAATCATGGACCCATTTTGATCTTATCTTGGTATATGGTGTTAAGTGTGGATCCATATCTAATTTCTGCCATATTAATTTCCAGTTTTCCCAAGAGTTTTTTTTCAAATAATGAATTTTTATCCCAAATGTTGGTATCTTTGGGTTTATTAAACACTAGATTGCTATAGTTGTACCCTTTTTTGTCCTTTGTACATAATCTGTTCCACTGATAAACTGGTCTATTTCTTAGCCAATACCAAATGGTTTTGGTGACTGCTGCTATATAATATAGCTTTAGATCAGGTACACCAAGACCACCTTCATCCGATTTTTTTTTCATTAATTCCCTTGAAATTCTCGACCTTTTATTCTTCCATATGAATTTTGTTGTTATTTTTTCTAGGTCACTAAAATAGTTTCTTGGGAGTGTGATTGGTATAGCACTAAATAAATAGATTAGTTTGGGGAGTATTGTTCATCTTTATTATATTCTCTTGACCTATCCACGAGCACTGGATGTGTTTCCAATTATTTAAATCTGACTTTATTTTTGTGGCAAGTGTTTCATAATTTTGCTCATATAATTCTTGACTTTTTTTGGTAGATGTATTCCCAAATATTTTATGCTCTTGACATTTGTTTGGAATGGAATTTCTCTTTGTATCTCTTGCTGTTGCATTTTGTTGGTGATGTATGGAAAAGCTGAGGATTTATTTGGATTTATTTTGCATCCAGCAACATTGCTAAAGTTGTGAATTATTTCTAATAACTTTTTATTAGAATCTCTGGGGTTTTCTAAGTATACCATCATATCATCTGCAAAGAGTGATAGTTTGACTTCCTCATTACCTACTCTTATTCCTTTGATCTCTTTCTTGTCTCTTATTGCCAAGGCTAGCATTTCTAATACAATATTGAATAGTAATGGTGACAGTGGACAACCCTGTTTCACTCCTGGTCTTACTGGGAAAGGTTCCGGTTTATCTCCATTACATATTATGCTTACTGACAGTCTTAAATATATGCTCTTGACTATTCTAAGGAATAGTCCATTTATTCCTATACTCTCAAGCATTTTTAGTAGGAATGGATGTTGTATTTTATCAAATGCTTTTTCTGCATCTATTGAGATGATCATGTGGTTTTATTAATTTGATTATTAATATGGTCAATTATACTAATAGTTTTCCTAATATTAAACCAGCACTGTATTCCTGGTACAAATTCTATTTGATCATAGTGTATTATCCTGGGGATGATTTTCTGAAGTCTTTTTGCTAATATCTTATTTAAGATTTTAGCATCAACATTCATTAAGGAGATTGGTCTATAGTTTTCTTTCTCAGTTTTCGATCTATGTGGTTTAAGTATCAGTACCCATGTCTGTATCATAAAAGAAGTTTGGAAGGACTCCTTCATCCCTTGTTTTTTCAAATAGTTTATATAACATTGGGGCTAATTGTTCTTTAAATGTTTGGTAGAATTCACATGTAAATCCATCTGGTCCTGGAGATTTTTTCCTGGGGAGTTGATTAATAGCTTGTTCTATTTCTTTTTCTGAAATGGGACTATTTAAGCAATTTATCTCCTCCTCTGTTAATCTAGGAAGCCTATATTTTTGGAGGTAGACATCCATTTCACTTAAGTTATCAAATTTATTGGCATAAAGTTGGGCAAAGTAACTCCTTATTATTTCTCTAATTTCCTCTTCGTTGGTGGAAAGATCCCCCTTTTCATTTGTAAGACTAACAATTTGATTTTCTTCTTTCTTTTTTCTGATCAAATTTACCAAAGGTTTATCTATTTTATTGGCTCTTTCATAAAACCAACTCTTGGTTTTATTTATTAATTCAATCGTTTTTTTACTTTCAATATAATTGACTTCTCCTTTTAATTTTTGTATTTCAAGTTTAATTTTTGGTTGGGGGTTTTAAATTTGGTCTTTTTCTAGCCTTTTAAGTTGCAAGCCCAATTAGTTAATCTTTTCTTTCTCTATTTTCTTCAAATAAGCCTCTAAAGATATAAAATTTCCCCTTATTACTACTTTAGCTGCATCCCACAGATTTTGGTATGATGTCTCATCGTTGTCATTATACTGGGTGAAATTATTAATTGTTTCTATAATTTGCTGTTTCACCCAGTCATTCTTTAAGATGATATTATTCAGTTTCCAATTACTTTTTGGTCCATTTACCCCTAACTTCTTATTGAATGTAGTTTTTATTGCATTATGATCTGAGAAGAAGGCATTTACTATTTCTGCCTTCCTGCATTTAATTTTGAGATCTTTATGTCCTAATATATGGTCAATTTTTGTATAGGTTCCATTAACTGCTGAGATGAAAGTATACTCCTTTCTATCACCATTCAGTTTTCTCCAAAGGTCTATCATACCTAGTTTTTCTGATGTTCTATTTACCTTTTTAATTTATTTCTTGTTTGTTATGTGGTTTGATTTGTCTAATTCTGAGAGTACAAGGTTGAGATCTCCCACAATGGTTTTGCTGTTTATTTCTTCTTGCAACTCTCTTAACTTTTCCTTTAGGAAGTTAGATGCTATACCACTTGGTGCATATATGTTTAGTATTGATATGGCTTCATTGTCTATGCTACCTTTTAGCAGGATATAGTTTCCTTCCTTATTTCTTTTAATTAGATCAATTTCTGCTTTTGCTTGATCTGAGATAAAGATGGCTACCCCTGCTTTTTGGCTTCACCTGAAGCATAATAGATTCTGTTCCAACCTTTTGCCTTTACTCTGCATGTATCTCCCTGCGATAAATGTGTTTCCTGTAAAAAAATATTGTAGGATTCTGACTTTTGATCCAGTCTGCTATCTGTCTCCGTTTAATGGGAGAGTTCATCCCATTCACATTTACAGTTAAAATTACTAATTCTGTATTTCCTGCCATCATATTATCCCGGGATTATGCTTTTTTTAATCCTTTGACCCTCCTGAACCCCTTCCCCAATATTTAATTTGTAGACCTCATTTGTGATGTGCAGCCCTCCCTTTTTAGTATCTCTCCCCCCTCCTTTTAAGTCCCTTCCCCTTTCTTGTACCCTTCTCTTATTCCCCTTTTTCCTTTTCCCTTTTCCTCTCCCCCTTTTAATGAGGTGAGAGAGGATTCTCTGAAAAATAAATATGTCAATTATTTACTCTTTGAGCCTACTCTGATGAGAGTAAGATTTACACAATGTTTCTTCCCCTCTCTAAATTCCCTCAGATGTGGGAGATTTTCTATGCCTCTTGCTGGGATGCAGTTTCTTTCTTTTTATCTCTCCTTCCCCCTTTTCTGATACTCTCCCCTTCCCTTTATTACTTCCCTTTTTTATATTATATCAGTAAAATCAAATTATCCATGTGGACTTTCTGTATATCCACAACAGAGATACAGTTCTCAAGAGTTCTTTTTACCGTTTTCTGCTTCTCTTCAGTCTTGTGGATGTAGATCAATTTTTTTTGCTTAAGTCTGGTTTTTTTCTTAGAAACAAATGTAATTCTTCTGTTTCATTAAATGTCCATCTTCTTCCATGCAAGAAAATGTTAAACTTAGCTGGGTAGTTTATTCCTGGTTGCAATACTTGTTCTTTTGCCTTTCAGAATATCAGGTTCCAGGACCTTCAATCCTTTAATGTGGAGGCAGCCAGATCTTGAGTAACCCTTCTTGTGGCACCTTGATATTTGAATTGTTTTTTCCTTGCTGCTTGCAATACTTTTCCCTTAGTTTGGTAGTTATGCAGCTTAGCCACAATGTTCCATGGAGTTCTTTTTTTAGGTTCTTTTTCAAAAGGTGTTTGATGAATTCTTTCAATGCCTATTTTCCCTTCTGTTTCTATTATCTCTGGACAGTTCTCTTTGATGATTTCCTGTAAAATAGAATCTAGGCTCTTTTTTTTTGATCATAGTTTTCGGGAAGTCCATTGATCCTCAGATTATCTCTCCTAGATCTATTTTCCAGGTCTATAGATTTTCCCAGTAAGTATTTGATGTTATTCTCCACCTTTTCATTTTTTTTTTTTGTTTGTTTTGTTTGACTGATTCTTGGTTTCTCAATGAATCATTCATTTCTATTTGTTCCCTCCTGATTTTTAATGAGTTATTTTCTCCATTCACAGTTTTTAATTCTTTTTGTATAAGGCCAATTGAGTATTTAAATGAATTATTTTTCTGCATTGAATTTTTTTTCCATTTCACTAATTTTTTTTAAGTGAGTTATTTTCTTTTTCCAATTCAGAAATCCTACTTTCTTGAGACTTTTTTATCTTTTCCAATTCAGAAATCCTACTTTCTTGAGAATTTTTTTATCTTTTCCAATTCAGAAATCCTACTTTCCTGTGATTTTTTTAACCTTTTCTAATTCACAAATTTTGTTTCTCTGAACCTCCTGTGACTTCTTTATTTTTTCCAACTCAAATTTCAGGACATTGTTATTCTCTATCATAGCTTATCTTTCCTTTCCCCATTTTTCTTCAAACTCTCTTAACTTTTTTTTTCTTTTTTTTATTATTATATATATTTTTATAATATTATCCCTTATATTCATTTTTCCAAATTATCCCCCTCCTCCCTCTACTCCCTCCCCCCAATGACAGGCAATCCCATACATTTTACATGTGTTACAATATAACCTAGATACAACACATGCGTGTAAATACCATTATCTTGTTGCACAATAAGCATTAGATTCTGAAGGTACATGTAACCTGGGTAGATAGATATTAGTGCTAACAATTTACATTCACTTCCCAGTGTTTCTTCTCTGGGTGTAGCTACCTCTGTCCATCATTGATCAACTGAAAGTGAGTTGGCTCTTCTTTATGTTGAAGATTTCCACTTCCATCAGAATATATCCTCATACAGTATTGTTGTTGAAGTGTACAGTGATCTTCTGGTTCTGCTCATTTCACTCAGCATCAGTTGATGTAAGTCTCTCCAAGCCTCTCTGTATTCCTCCTGCTGGTCATTTCTTACAGAGCAATAATATTCCATAACCTTCATATACCATAATTTACCCAACCATTCTCCAACTGATGGACATCCATTCATCTTCCAGTTTCTAGCTACAACAAAAAGAGCTGCTACAAACATTTTGGCACATATATGTCTTTTACCACTCTTTAGTATTTCTTTGGGATATAAGCCCAGTAGTAGTACTGCTGGGTCAAAGGGTTTGCACAGTTTGATAACTTTTTGGGCATAGTTCCAAATTGCTCTCCAGAATGGCTGGATTCTTTCACAACTCCACTAGCAATGTATTAGTGTCCCAGTTTTCCCACATCCCCTCCAACATTCATCATTATTTGTTCCTGTCATCTTAGCCAATCTGACAGGTGTGTAGTGGTATCTCAGAGTTGTCTTAATTTGCATTTCTCTGATCAATAGTGATTTGGAACACTTTTTCATATGAGTGGATATAGTTTCAATTCCTTCATCTGAGAATTGTCTGTTCATATCCTTTGACCATTTATCAATTGGAGAATGGTTCGGTTTCTTATAAATTAGGATCAGTTCTCTATATATTTTGGAAATGAGACCTTTGTCAGAACCTTTGCTTTTAAAAATATTTTCCCAATTTGTTACTTCCCTTCTAATCTTGTTTGCATTAGTATTGTTTGTACAGAGACTTTTTAGTTTGATGTAATCAAAATCTTCTATTTTGTGATCAATAATGATCTCTAGTTCTCCTCTGGTCATAAATTCCTTCCTCCTCCACAGGTCTGAGAGGTAGACTATCCTCTGTTCCTCTAATCTATTTATTATCTCACTCTTTATGCCTAAATCATGGACCCATTTTGATCTTATCTTGGTATATGGTGTTAAGTGTGGATCCATATCTAATTTCTGCCATATTAATTTCCAGTTTTCCCAACAGTTTTTTCCAAATAATGAATTTTTATCCCTAATGTTGGTATCTTTGGGTTTGTCAAAGATTAGATTGCTATAGATGTACCCTTTTTTGTCCTTTGTATCTAATCTGTTCCACTGATGTACTGGTCTATTTCTTAGCCAATACCAAATGGTTTTGGTGACTGCTGCTATATAATATAGCTTTAGATCAGGTACACTTAGACCACCTTCCTCTGAGTTTTTTTTTCATTAGTTCCTTTGCAATTCTCGACCTTTTATTCTTCCATATGAATTTTGTTGTTATTTTTTCTAGGTCATTGAAATAGTTTCTTGGGAGTCTGATTGGTATAGCACTAAATAAATAGATTAGTTTGGGGAGTATTGTCATCTTTATTATATTCTCTTGACCTATCCACGAGGACTGAATGTCTTTCCAATTATTTAGATCTGACTTTATTTTTGTGGCAAGTGTTTTGTAATTTTTCTCATATAATTCCTGACTTTTCTTTGGTAGATGGATTCCCAAATACTTTATACTCTCAACATTTGTTTGGAATGGAATTTCTCTTTGTATCTCTTGCTGTTGCATTTTGTTAGTGATATATAAAAATGCTGAGGATTTATGTGGATTTATTTTGTATCCTGCCACTTTGCTGAAATTTTGAATTATTTCTAATAGCTTTTTAGCAGAGTCTTTGGGGTTCTCTAAGTATACCATCATGTCATCTGCAAAGAGTGATAGTTTGATTTCCTCATTTCCTACTCTAATTCCTTGAATCTCTTTCTCGGCTCTTATTGCCGAGGCTAGCGTTTCTAGTACTATATTCAATAGTAATGGTGACAGTGGGCAACCTTGTTTCATTCCTGATCTTACAGGGAAAGGTTCTAGTTTATCACCATTACATATGATGTTTACTGATGGTTTTAAATATATGCTTGTTATTATTTTAAGGAATAGTCCATTTATTCCTATACTCTCAAGCGTTTTTAGTAGGAAGGGATGTTGGATTTTGTCAAATGCTTTTTCTGCATCTATTGAGATGATCATATGGTTCTTATTAATTTGATTATTAATATGGTCAATTATACTAATAGTTTTCCTAATATTAAACCAGCCCTGCATTCCTGGAATAAATCCTACTTGATCATAGTGTATTATCCTGGAGATGATTTTCTGAAGTCTTTTTGCTAATATCTTATTTAAGATTTTAGCATCAATGTTCATTAAGGAAATTGGTCTATAATTTTCTTTCTCAGTTTTTGATCGACCTGGTTTAGGTATCAGTACCATGTCTGTGTCATAAAAGGAGTTTGGTAGGACTCCTTCATCCCCTATTTTTTCAAATAATTTATATAACATTGGGGCTAATTGTTCTTTAAATGTTTGGTAGAATTCACATGTAAATCCATCTGGTCCTGGGGATTTTTTCCTGGGGAGTTGATTAATAGCTTGTTCTATTTCTTTTTCTGAGATGGGACTATTTAAGAAATTTATCTCCTCCTCTGTTAATCTAGGGAGCCTATATTTTTGGAGGAAGTCATCCATTTCACTTAAGTTATCAAATTTATTGGCATAAAGTTGGGCAAAGTAACTCCTTATTATTTCTCTAATTTCCTCTTCATTGGTGGAAAGATCCCCCTTTTCATTTGTAAGACTAACAATTTGATTTTCCTCTTTCTTTTTTCTGATCTGATTTACCAAAGGTTTATCTATTTTATTGGCTTTTTCATAAAACCAACTCTTGGTTTTATTTATTAATTCAATCGTTTTTTTACTTTCAATATAATTGATTTCTCCTTTTAATTTTTGTATTTCAAGTTTAATTTTTGGTTGGGGGGTTTTACCCTTAACTTTTTACTGAATGTAGCTTTTAGTGCATTGTGATCTGAGAAGAAGGCATTTATTATTTCTGCCTTCCTACATTTAATTTTGAGATCTTTATGTCCTAATATATGGTCTATTTTTGTATAGGATCCATGAACTGCTGAGAAGAAAGTATATTCCTTTCTATTGCCATTCAGTTTTCTCCAAAAGTCTATCATACGTAGTTTTTTTAATGTTCTATTGGCTTTTTAAATTTCTTTCTTATTTGTTTTGTGGTTTGATTTGTCTAAATCTGAGAGTGCAAGGTGGAGATCTCCCACTATTATAGTTTTACTGTCTATTTCTTCTTGCAATTCTCTTAACTTTTCCTTTAGAAAGTTAGATGCTATACCACTTGGTGCATATATGTTTAGTATTGATATGGCTTCATTATTTATGCTACCTTTCAGCAGGATTTAGTTTCCTTCCTTATCTTTTTTAACTAGATCAAATTCTGCTTTTGCTTGATCTGAGATAAGGATAGCTACCCCTGCTTTTTTGGCTTTACCTGAAGCATAATAAGCTCTCTTCCAACCGTTTACCTTTACTCTGTATGTATCTCCCTGCTTTAAATGTGTTTCCTGCAGACAACATTTTGTAGGGTTCTGGTTTTTGATCCAGTCTGCTATCCGTCTCCGTTTGATGGGAGCGTTCGTCCCATTCACATTTACAGTTAAAATTACTAATTCTGTATTTCCTGCCATCATATTATCCCCAGATTATGCTTTTTCCCTTGACCCCCCTGATCCCCCTCCCCGATATTTAATTTACAGACCCCCCTTGTGATGTGCAGCCCTCCCTTTTTTTAGTATCCCTCCCCCCTCCCTCCAAGTCCCTTCACTTATTCTCCTTTTCCTTTTCCCTTTTCCTCTCCCCCCTTTTAATGAGGTGAGACAAAATTCTCTGAAAAACAAATATGTCAATTATTTACTCTTTGAGCCTCTTCTGATGAGAGTAAGATTAACACAATGATTCTCCCCCTCACTAAATTCCCTCAGATATGGTGTATTTTCTATGCCTCTTCCTGGGATGTAGTTTCCCTCTTTTTATTATTCCTTCCCCTTTTTCTGAAACGACCTCCTTCCCTTTACTACACCCCCCTTTTTTTCTTTTATGTCAGTAAAATCAAATTATCCATGAGTACTTTTTATATACCCACAACAGAGTTACAGTTCTCAAGGGTTCTGTGTACCTTTTTCTGTTTCTCTTCAATCTTGTGGATATAGATCAAATTTTTGTTTAAGTCTGGTTTTTTTCTTAGAAATATATAGAATTCCTCTGTTTCATTGAATGACCATCTTCTTCCATGGAAAAAGATGCTAAACTTAGCTGGGTAGTTCATTCTTGGTTGCAGTCCTTGATCTTTTGCCTTATGGAATATCAGGTTCCAGACCCTTCTATCTTTTAATGTAGAGGCAGCCAGATCTTGAGTGACCCTTAATTGTGGCACCTTGGCATTTAAATTGTTTTTTTCTAGCTGCTTGCAAGATTTTCTCCTTTGTGTGGTAATTCTGCAGCTTAGCCACAATATTCCGTGGTGTTATTTTTTTAGGGTCTATTTCAGAAGGAGTTTGATGAATTCTTTCCACATCTACTTTCCCTTCTGTTTCTATTATCTCTGGACAGTTCTCTTTGATAATTTCCTGTAAAATAGAATCTAGGCTCTTTTTTTGGTCATAGTTTTTGGGAAGTCCAATGATCCGCAGATTATCTCTCCTAGATCTATTTTCCAGGTCTATAGATTTCCTATAGTATTTGATGTTGTTCTCCAGCTTCTCATTTTTTTTTTTTGTTTGACTGATTCTTGGGTTCTCTGTGAATTATTCATTTCTATTTGTTCCATCCTGACTTTTAAGGAGTTATTTTCTTCTTTCACAGTTTTTAGTTCTTTTTGTAAATGCCCAATTTTGTTTTTAAATGAATTATTTTGCTCTATTGAATTTTTTTCCATTTTCCTAATTTTTTTTGAGAATTATTTTCTTTTTCCAATTCAGAAATTCTATTTTCTTGAGACTTTTTTATCTTTTCCAATTCTGAAATCTTACTTTCTTGTGATTTTTTAACCTTTTCTATTTCACAAATTTTGTTTCCCTGCATCTCCTGTGAATTCTTTATTTTTTCCAACTCCAATTTCAGGATGTTGTTATTCTCTATCATAGCTTCCCTTTCCTTTCCCCATTTTTCTTCAAACTCTCTTAGCTTTTTAATAGTCTCTTCGAGGAGAGAGTTATGTGATGGGGGGCAGGAATCATTCCCCTTTAGGCTGTTATCTGCTGACTCTCTGTGGTTAACTTCCTCGGGGTTGGATATCCGCTCTTTCTCTGTGTAGAATGAGTCAATGGTTCTTTTTGGCTTCTTACTCATACTTAAAAAATCTTTTTGGGTCTGTCCCTGGGGTAGGAAATTATTTATTTATTTCTTTACCAGCTTCCTCCCAGACCAGATGGATGCAGTGGCCCCTGTGCCTGAGCTAAGAGAGAGCTCTGGGAGAGAGTTCCCCACCCCCTCCCTGGAAGTGCCTCAGAGGTGATCAGCACTGCTGTGCTTTGAGGGTGCTGTGTTCTAACGGCTTCCCTAAGGTTTGAGACTGAACAGTAAAGGGGACACAAAGCCCAGCCTATGTGTCCTGGTGGGGCGTGGATGTCAGCAGCAGGTGACGTGAAAAGCCCGTGCGCTCAAACTGGAAGTGTCTGCCAGAAACCGTGGTCCCTAGTTCAAAGGTTCTGCTTCTCTGGGACTTCCGGAGCTGAGTTCCACACCCTCCAGCTCAGCTAGGCAGTGTGTGTTGCCTTGGGCCGTATCCGCCCACTTCTCAATCTCTTAACTAGTCTCAGGTGGGAGCTAGGGGCCACACTCCGTGGTGCCGAGATCTGCTGAGTCACCCCCAGGATCCGGGAAGATCTAATCTATCTTTGAATTTTTAAAGTAGTTTAGATTTCTCTTCTGAACTGCTGTATTATAAGCAGAGAAGAGCTAACAGCCTGTGCCAGATTCCTTTATCTCAGTGGCTTCTCTGATCCCAGAGCCCTTCCCAGCGCAATCGGCGCAGTATGCTAGCACCCAGCCGTCTGTGCTGGCCTCTCTTCTTCCTCCCTTGGGAACTGACCTTTTCTGTTGAAACTCCAGATTCTCTTCAGCTGGTAAGTTGTGCTTCCAGTCCTTGTGGATTCTATCAGTCCAGCGCTATTTCTGAGGCTGATGTATCTAATTGGTTGTGAGGGAGTAAGGACTTTCACAGAGTTGTGCGTATCTTCTCCACCATCTTGGCTCTGCCCCCCCCTCTTAACTTTTTAATAGTTTCTTCTAGGAGAGAGTTATGTGATGGGGGGCAGGTATCATTCCCCTTTAGGCTGTTATTTGGAGACTGTCTTCTGTTAGCTTCCTGAGGGTTGGGTACCAGCTCTTTCTCTGTATAGAAGGTGTCAATCGTTCTCTTCAGCTTCTTACTCATTGTTAAAATCTGTTGGGGTTTGCCCTTGGGGTAAGAAGTTTATTTTTTTATTTACCAGCTTTCTCCCAGACTGGAGGTAGAATGCAACAACCTTGTGCCTGAGGTAAGAGAGAGCTGTGGGAGAGAGTTCCCCTCCCCCCTCTTTGGAAATGCCTCAGAGGTAGTTAGCAGAGCTGCTGCTGCAATGTGAGGAGTGCCCAGTGAAGGACCCCACTGTGTGGCCTAGGAACTGCCCTGAAGTTTAAGGCTGAACAGGGAAAGCATCACAAAACCCAGCCAATGGATATCAGCAGCTGATGTGAAAAGCCCCTGCACTCAAACCAGAAGTGTCTGCCCAGAAACCGTGGTCCCTACTACAAAGGTTCTGCTTCTCTGGGAATTCAGCTTCTTCTATAATTCTACTGCCTTAGGCTGAGCCCCACACTATGTGGATTAGAGGCTGCCTCGGGCTGTGTCCCTGCTGTTCAGGCTCTCAACTACCCCAAGGAGTAGCCCTGGGCAGCAGAAGATGTCTGCAAAGTCTGCACAGCCATGTGAAGATCTATTAGGTCACTTCCTGATTGGAGTGGATTAAGAATCTGACTTTATCTTGTAAAGTGGCTTGATTTCTCTTCTGCACTGCTATTTTGTAAGTAGAGAAGAGCTAACAGCCTGTGTCAGATTCCTTTATCTCAGTGGCTTCTCTGATCCCAGAGTTCTCCCCAGCCTGATCAGCATAGTGTGCTAGCACCCAGTCCAACCCTGTCTGTGCTGGCCTTTTTTTTTTTTTTTTCCTCCTCTGGGAACCGACCTTTTCTGTTGAAATTCCAGATTCTCTTCAGCTGGTAAGTTGTGCTTCTAATCCTTGTGGTTTTTATCAGTCCAGCGTTATTTTTGAGGCTGATTTAACTAATTGGTAATGAGGGAATAAGGGAGCTTACAAATTTGTGTGTATCTTCTCAGTCATTTTGACTCCGCCTCCTAATATTGTATTTGAGGCATGTCAAGAAGGTCAATATCTTGGGAGTGGGAATTTGGATATACCAGAATTACACTCTACTACTTGGATAATTTTTGGTAAGATCAATCCTGTTATCTTTAGAAATCGTGCATGGAGATGTTTTGGTCAAGCACTATTATTCCCATGATCAGCATAACAGAAAGATCTCTGATGATCTTATGATCAACATAATAGCAATACAGAAATATCTGTAGTGTGACTTGCATTTATATGGCTATTTGTGACCTATGGAGACACTCGAAATTTATTCATCCAGGTGTCATTGCACAAGGATCAACAAGGGAAGGAGATGACAATGTTGAGCCAAATAAGTTTTCAACACACACCTAATTCTATTTGGTTTTCCTTCCCGACATCTTTAACTATTTTAAATTTAACAAATATCATCTGAAATGAGCACTTCCATTTATAGCCATAGAACAAAAAGGGAAGGATGTCCACAAAACTGCAAGTCTCCATTATATATGGCTATGTTTTCTCTTTAAGTATATAATAAACTCAATATGTGACTTTTAAGATTGTCCTGCTTGTCTGCGATTCTTTTTGATCTTTTTTCTGTTTTTCATATATTTCAAAAATATGTTTCTTCATTCTAGTTTAGGAAATGCATACACATGGTAGAGCTAATCCAGAAGGAGTGTATACATATGATGGAGCTAATCCAGAAGGAATGGATAGACATGATTGAACTAATCCAGAAGAAGGAGTGGTTACACATGGTCAAGATAACCTAAAAGAAGAATTTACAGATGAGGAGAGGACCAGAGAAATGTACCACATAAGAACTATTTGAGGGAGATAATCTGAGGATCATTGGACGTCCCAAAAATTATGATGAAAAACAATTGTTTTCTTAGTATCTTTATGTTATTAAAATAATTGAAGATTTTATATATATATATATATATATATATATATATATATATATATACACACCATATTAGAAATAAAAACTAATTTAAAATTTGTAGACACTCTGAAACCATTTCAGAGGCCCCCCATGATTCTCTGGACCATCATTTGAGAACTACTGATTTATAAGTTACCATTGCTATAGACTTTGTTATGTGGTTATAAGAGAATGTGTGTAAGTAAATATTCCTTCTTGCTAACCATATAACCTTTATGTCAACAATGCACATATATGTAGATAAGGACTATACTTTTTTTTTGACTGATGTGTATTTCTTTTTTTATTATTATTATAGCTTTTTATTTACCAGATATATGCATGAGTAATTTTTCAGCATAGAAAATTGCAAAACATTTTGTTTCAATTTTTCCCCTCCTTCCCCCCACCCTCTCCCCTAGATGGCAGGTAAACCAATACATATTAAATAGGTTAAAGTATATGTTAAATACAATATATGTATACATTGAGGACTATACTTTTTAAAGGTAAGATGCATGGTTGGCATGCAGCTACCTAAATGAGAAAATATTAAAATAGAAGGATCTGACAAGAAGCTTCATGGAGTCACTCAAATGAGTTGATGTATGTCAGTTCTCTCCATTAACTTCTCATCAGGTATTGACAACTAAACTACCTAATAAGATATGATACTGAACAGTTTTGTTGGCTATTTAGTAAAGCACGAGTTCTTCCTAATACTGGAATTTGGCACATGGCCATTAGGAATAGGGTTGGGGACTTCCAGGCAAGATGGCGGAGTGGAGGCAGACAGCTGCTTGAGCTCCATGTTTTCTCTCAGGACTTACTTCATGACAAGCCTCAGAGTTAATGCTTGATCAGAAAAGAAACCCACAAATAATCACCAACAGAAGACATCCTTGAAATTTGCCAGAGAAGGTGTGTGTTTGCTCGGGGGAGGGTCAAACAGACTGGGGACAAATTGAGGGCAGGCAAGCCAGAGAGAGACAGGCAGCTCACACAGCTCAGACCAGAGGGGGAAGGGGTATAATCTCTGCTGTTTCTCCAAAAAGACTTTTACCCCACTGTGGATATTCCATCTTGGCAGCAAGCCAGGAGCAGCTGAGAGGGTGTAAACACCATAGGTGAAGAATAAAACCCCAGAAAGCTAGTGTCTCTCCAAACCCGGCCACCCCAACCCTCACCTGTAGTGACTCCGAGTTCTCAGAGCCTTAGAGCGCAGATGCAGCACAGCCATTGCTGTCCTGTTAGTGGCTCGCAGCTGCCCTCCCCCCCCAGTCTGTAGAGGAAACCCATTAACACCATCCAGCCCCATACCCCCCAAAACAGACCAATTGTTTCTCTTGTCAATTTGTTTTTTTCTATTCTGCTCTGACAAAATGAACAAAAAATTCAAAAGGGCTCTAACCATTGACAGCTTCTGTATGGAGAGAGAGCAATCTTCAAATACTGAGGAGACTAAAAACAGACTGTCCCCAGAGGAATCCCCTAAGGGGGAATATGAGCTTCTCCTCAATACAAAAGAATCTCATAGAGGAAATCAAAAAGGCTTTCACAAGAGAGCTAGAAGAGAAATGGGAAAAGGAAAGGAAAGCTTGGCAAGAGAGCCTGGAGAAGTTATCAAGAGTAAATAAAGAGATCAAATAATTGAGAAATAAAATTAGTGAGCTGGATAAAGAAAACAGCTCTCTAAAAAATAAAATGGATAAAATGGAAAAAAAAATCCATAGAAGAAAAAAAAAACTCACTTAAAAGCACAATTGAACAATTACAAAAAGATATAAAAAAAGTGAGTGAAGAAAATACATCGTTGAAAATTAGACTCGAACAAGTAGAAATGAATGACTCAAGGAGAAACCAAGAAGTAGTCAAGCAAAACCAGAGAAATGAAAAAATTGAAAAGAATGTCAAGTACTTATTAGAAAGACAACAGACCTGGAAAACAGATCCAGGAGAGACAATTTGAGAATAATCAGACTCCCTAAAAAATGTGAGGAAAAAAAGAGCTTGGACACTATCTTCGAGGAAATTATCAAACAGAATTGCCCAGACGTTTTGGAAACAGAGGGTAAAATAGACATTGAAAAAATTCATCGATCACTTACTGAAAGTGACCCTAAAATCAAAACGTCAAGAAATATAGTGGCCAAGTTCAAAAACCATCAGACAAAGAAAAAAATACTGGAAGCTGCTAAAAAAAAAAAAAGCAATTCAGATATGGAGGAGCCACAATAAGAATAACCCAGGATCTAGCAGCATCCACATTAAAAGAATGAAGGGCCTGGAACATGATATTCCTAAAGGCTAAGGAACTTGGTATGCAGCCAAGAATAACTTATCCAGCAAAAATAAGCATCATTTTCCAGGAAAGAAGATGGACATTTAACGAAATAAATGAATTCCATCTATTCTTGATGAAAAAACCAGACCTACATAAAATGTTTGATCTTCAAATACAGAACTCAAGAGATTTCTAAAAAGGTAAAAAGAAATCTTGAGAACTATACTTCTGCCATAAAAATATGTAAAGAACATATGTATAACTTGTCCTAGATGTGGAAAGGAAATTATATCATAAAAAAGTGTAAAATGGTTGTACTACATCTCATGAAGAGGCAAAGGTAACCTATTACATCTGAGAGAAAGAAAGGAGGGAGATGAACATAGTGTGTATCAATAGACATATTCGATTTATGGTGAAACTTCTTCTACTTCACTGAAAAGTGAGAGAGAAGGAATAACCTAAGGGGAAGGGAATACAGAAATTGTGAGAAAAAAGCGTAAAATAAGGGGAGGAATTTTAAGGTGGAGGAGGGAAACTAAAAAGGGAGGACTGTGAAAAGCAAGTGGTGTTCACAAGTTTAATACTGGGTAGGGGGGCAAGAGGGAAGGAAAGGAGAAAAGCATAAGCAGGCGTTAACAGGATGGCAAGCAATATAGAATTAGTCATTCTAACCATAAATGTGAATGGGGTAAACTCCCTCATAAAGAGGAAGCAGTTAGCAGACTGGATTAAAAGTCAGAATCCTACTATATGTTGTTTACAGGAAACACACCTGAAACAGGATGATGCATTCAGACTAAAAGTAAAAGGGTGGAGCAGATTCTACTATGCTTCAGGCAAAGCCAAAAAAGCAGGGGTAGCCATCCTCATCTCAGATCAAGGAAAAACAAAAATTGATCTAATTAAAAGAGATAAGGAAGGGCATTATAGCCTGCTAAAGGGTAGCATAGATAATGAAGCAATATCAATATTAAACATATATGCACCAAGTGGTGCAGCATCTAAATTCTTAAAAGAGAAATTAAGAGAGCTGCAAGAAGAAATAGACAGCAAAAGTATAATAGTGGGAGATCTCAACCTTGCACTCTCAGAATTAGATAAATCAAACCACAAAATAAATAAGAAAGAAGTCAAAGAGGTAAATAGAATACTAGAAAAGTTTGATATGATAGATCTTTGGCGAAAGCTATATGGAGACAGAAAGGAGTTTACTTTCTTCTCAGCAGTTCATGGAACCTATACAAAAATTGATCATATACTAGGGCATAAAAACCTCAAAATCAAATGCAGTAAGGCAGAAATAGTAAATGTATCCTTTTCAGACCACAATACAATCAAAATTACATTTAACAAAAAGCCAGGGGAAAATAGACCAAAAAATAATTGGAAACTAAATAATCTAATACTAAAGAATGATTGGGTAAAACAGCAAATCATAAACATAATTAATAACTTCACCCAAGAAAATGACAATAATGAGACATCATACCAAAATGTGTGGGATACAGCCAAAGCAGTAATAAGGGGAAGTTTTATATCTCTACAGGCCTACTTGCATAAAATAGAGAAAGGGAGGGCCAACAAATTGGGCTTATAACTAAAATTGCTAGAAGAGGGACAAATTAAAAACCCCCAGACAAACATGAAACTTGAAATTCAAAAAATAAAAGGTGAGATTAATAAAATTGAAAGTAAAAAAAAAAAAAAACTATTGAATTAATAAAACTAAGAGTTGGTTCTATGAAAAAACCAACAAAATAGACAAACCCTTAGTAAATCTGATTTAAAAAAGGAAAGAGAAAAAGCAAATTGTTAGTCTTGAAAATGAAAAGGGAGAACTCACCACTAATGAAGAGGAGCTACTTTGCTCAACTTTATGCCAATAAATTCAATAACTTACATGAAATGGAAGAATACCTTCAAAAATATAGCTTTCCCAGATTAACAGAGGAAGAAGTAAATAGTCTAAATAGTGCCATTTCAGAAAAAGAAATAGAACAAGCTACTAACCAACTTCCTAAGAAAAAATCCCCAGGACCAGATGGATTTACATGTGAATTCTACCAAACATTTAAAGAACAACTAACTCCAATGCTATATAAACTATTTGAAAAAAATAGGGATTGAAGGAGTCCTACCAAATTCCTTTTATGACACAGACATGGTACTGATACCTAAACCAGGTAGATTGAAAACTGAGAAAGAAAACTATAGACCAATCTCCTTAATGAATATTGATGCTAAAATATTAAATAAGATATTAGCAAAGAGACTTCAGAAAATCATCCCCAGGATAATACACTATGACCAAATTGGATTTATACCAGGAATGCAGGGCTGGTTTAATATTAGGAAAATTATTAGTATAATTGACCATATTAATAATCAAATTAGTAAAAACCATATGATCATCTCAATAGATGCAGAAAAAGCATTTGATAAAATCCAACATCCCTTCCTACTAAAAACGCTTGAGAGTATAGGAATAAATGGACTATTCCTTAAAATAATAAGCATATATTTAAAACCATCAGTAAACATCATATGTAATGGTGATAAACTAGAACCTTTCCCTGTAAGATCAGGAATGAAACAAGGTTGCCCACTGTCACCATTACTATTGAATATAGTACTAGAAACGCTAGCCTCGGCAATAAGAGCCGAGAAAGAGATTCAAGGAATTAGAGTAGGAAATGAGGAAATCAAACTATCACTCTTTGCAGATGACATGATGGTATATTTAGAGAACCCCAAAGACTCTGCTAAAAAGCTATTAGAAATAATTCAGAATTTTAGCAGAGTTGCAGGATACAAAATAAATCCACATAAATCCTCAGCATTGTTATACATTACCAACACAATTGAAGAGCCAGAGATACAAAGAGAAATTCCATTCAAAATAATGGTCGATAGTATAAAATTTGGGAATATATCTACCAAAGAAAAGTCAGGAATTATATGAGAAAAATTACAAAACAGTTGCCACAAAAATAAAGTCAGATTTAAATAATTGGAAAGACATTCAGTGCTCTTGGATAGGCCGAGCGAATATAATTAAGATGACAATTATCCCTAAACTAATCTATTTATTTAGTGCTATACCAATCAGTCTCCCAAGAAACTATTTTAATGACCTAGAAAAAATAACAACAGAATTCATATGGAACAACAAAAGGTCGAGAATTTCAAGGGAAGTAATGAAAAAAAAAAATAAGTGAAGGTGGTCTAGCTGTACCTCATCTAGAACTATATTATAAAGCAACAGTCACCAAAACCATTTGGTATTGGCTAAGAAATAGACTAGTTGATCAGTGGCATAGGTTAGGTTCACAGAGCAAGATAGTGAATAAAATAGCAATCTAGTGTTTGACAAACCCAAAGATCCCAACTTTTGGGATAAGAATTCATTATTTGGCAAAAACTGCTGGGAAAACTGGAAATTAGTATGGCAGAAACTAGGCATGGACCCATATTTAACACCACACACTTAGATAAGATCAAAATGGGTCCAAGATTTAGGCATAAAGAACGAAATCATAAATAAATTAGAGGAACATGGGATGTTTTACCTCTCAGACTTGTGGAGGAGGAAGGAGTTTGTGTCCAAGGGAGAACTAGAGATCATTAATTATCACAAAATAGAAAATTTTGATTACACCAAATTAAAAAGTTTCTGCACAAACAAAACTAATGCAAATAAGATCAAAAGGGAAGTAACAAATTGGGAAAACATTTTTACAGTTAAAGATTCTGATAAAGGCCTCATCTCCAAAATATACAGAAAATTGACTTTAATTTATAAGAAACCGAACCATTCTCCAATTGATAAATGGTCAAAGGATATGAACAGACAATTTTCAGATGATGAAATTAAAACTATTTCCACTCATATGAAAGAGTGTTCCAAATCACTATTGATCAGAGAAATGCAAATCAAGACAACTCTGAGATATCATTACATACCTGTCAAATTAGCTAAGATGACAGGAACAAATAATGATGAATGTTGGAGGGGCTGTGGCAAAACTGGGACACTGATACATTGTTGGTGGAGTTGTGAAAGAATCCAACCATTCTGGAGAGCAATCTTGAATTATGCCCAAAAAGTTATCAAAATGTGCATACCCTTTGACCCAGCAGTGCTACTACTGGGCTTATATCCCAAGGAAATACTAAAGAAGGGAAAGGGACCTGTATGTGCCAAAATGTTTGCGGCAGCTCTTTTCATAGTGGCTAGAAACTGGAAAATGAATGGATGTCCATCAATTGGAGAATGGTTGGGTAAATTATGGTATATGAATATTATGGAATATTATTGTTCTGTAAGAAATGACCAACAGGATGAATACAGAGAGGCTTGGAGAGACTTGCATCAACTGATGCTGAGTGAAACGAGTAGAACTAGGGGATCATTATACACTTCAACAATGATACTATATGAGGATGCATTCTGATGGAAGTGGATATCTTCAACATAGAGAAGAGCTAATCCAATTCCAATTGATCATTGATGGAAAGAATCAGCTACATCCAGAAAAGGAACACTGGGAAATGAGTGTTAAGTGTGAGCATTGTTTTTTTGTTTTGTTTCTCTTCTCAGATTATTTTTACCTTCCGAATAGAATCCTTCCTTTGCAACAACAACAACAAAATTTGGTTCTGCACATATATATTGTACCTAGGATATACTATAAGATATTTAATATGTATGGGAATACCTGACATCTAGGGGAGGGGGTGGAGGGGAGGGGTAAAACTTGGAACAGAAGGGAGTCCAAGGGATAATGTAAAAAAAAATACCTATGCATATGTACTGTCAAAGAAAATGTTATAATTATAAAAATTAATTAAAAAAAAAAGGAATAGGGTTGGGCCATTCTGGAGAACAATTTGGAACTATACTCAAAAAGTTATCAAACTGTATATCCTTTGATCCAGTAGTGTTACTATTGAGCTTATATCCCAAAGAGATATTAAAGAAGGGAAAAGGTCCTGTATGTGAAAGAATGTTTGTGGCAGCCCTCTTTGTAGTGGCCAGAAACTGGAAACTGAGTGGATGCCCATCAATTGGAGAATGGCTGAATAAATTGTGGTATATGAATATTATGGAATATTATTGTTCTGTAAGAAATGACCAACAGGATGATTTCAGAAAGCCCTGGAGAGACTTATATTAACTGATGGTGAGTGAAATGAGCTGGACCATTAGATCATTATATACTTCAGCAACAATACTATATGATGATCAATTCTGATGGATGTGGCCCTCTTCAACAATGAGATGATTCAAACTAGTTCCAGTTTTTCAGCGATGAAGAAAGTCATCTATACCAAGAAAGAGGCCTTTGGGAACTGAATGTGGACCACAGCATAGCATTTCTACTCTTTTTGTTACTGTTTGGCTTGCTTTTTGTTTTCCTTCTCAGGTTTTTTTTTTTTCTTTCTAGATCAGATTTTTCTTGTGCAGCAAGAGAACTGTATACATACATACATATGCATACATATAGTTATTTATACATAACTTTAACATATATTTTAACCTATTTAACATGTATTGGACTACCTGCCATATAGGAAAGGGGGTGAGGAAAAGGAGGGAAAAGTTTGGAACAGAAAGTTTTGCAAGAACCAATGTTGAAAAATTATCCATGCATATGTTTTGTAAATAAAAAGCTTTAATTAAAAAAAAGAATAGGGTTAGGGTTTTTATTTGTTTTTATTTTTCCTTTTTAGTTTCAGAAGCTGGAAACAGAGTCCTTAGGCCCTAATGCTAAAGTCATAATAGCATCTGGATTCTAGGCTAGATATTGCTGATAAACCTAGCAGGGAAGCCCTGAGAAGCCATTGTTGTTCAGCTGCTTTCAGTTGTATTCCACTCTTTGTGGCACTATTTGTAGTTTTCTCTGTAGAAAGATACTGGAGTTGTTTGCCATTTCCTTCTCTAATTCATTTTGCAGATAAAGAAACTGAGGCAAACAAGTTTAAGTGACTTGCTTAAATTCACATAGTCAATAAATATGAGGCTAAATTTGAACTCAGCTCTTCTTGATCACAGGTCTAGAACTCTATGCACTGAGCCATCTAGCTATCCCAAGGAGACTTTAGATTAAGAATTTTTTAAGACTGTCCTCTATGAAAACTAAACTAAGCTATGAACCTGGTCTCCTTCCTTTCCAAGAGGCTGAGGAGGTGAAAGGTGGGAATTATGCTCTGCCCCAGATGTTTAGGTGATAGTTATTTGCATACCATCTCTATGTCTTTGAAGTAAATTTTACTTCATATAAGCTTAGGGAACTGGGTTGCTGTAAATCCTTTATGCAGGGAAAACCAATTGATGGGAACATGGGCAAATGGAAGGTTCTAGAGACTCTAACCTCCTTAACAGTACTGGAGAACCCTGGGGAAGGAGTGAAATGTAATATACCTGGTCTTTAGGTAGTGGGCTTCAGAGTAGTCATGGCTACATTCTAATATCCTCTACCACTCTTTTATCAATGCAACACATAATGTGTTGTGATCATTCTAATATTCTTGTTCTTGCTGTTACTTAATATAATTAATATTAATCTTTATGTGTTTAAAATCTTGGCTAACCAAGCAGATTGGAAGCTACTTGAGGGTAGCCACTCTGCATTTTCCACACTATTTAACATAACTAACACAAATGAGTATTCCTGTAAAACTTATCTGTTTGGCTGATGTCTGCTCACTTTTCACCAATTGAAATCAGATTTCAGATTTAGATATTTATTCACATATATTCTCTATGGAAAGGTGCATCCTAATTTCGGGGTGCTTATCAGAAGGAAACTGTGGTGGCCATTATTGAAAATGGTAAGACTTTTTGATTCCCTACAAGGGAAAATAAAGACTTTACTTTTTTATGAAAAATACAACATTAAAACTAAGATTTATCAATATTAGTAATAAGACAAATCCTAAAGCTACTCAAATTCTTCAGTACTGAAAAAGGAAAGAATTAATAAGAGTGAATGGTTTACTGAATCCTAAATATTGAGATCATTCTTCTAAATTCAAGTAGCAGTATATTCATTTCATACAGAGTTCAGTTAGGTAAACCAGATAATGATGCTAACCAAGAAAGGGCTTGACAGCTATGAGACTTTTTTTCCTCCAGACAAGTTAGATGTGATATGAAGCTGGGAAATAATAATCCTTCTTTGTCAGGTTAGCATACATAATAGCACTGTTTAAAAACATGTAGATAACATTTTAACCTTTACATCAGGTGAGGGTGGAACTTGTTAAGGAAATTCCTAAGAATCTTCCTAAGACATGATTCTGAAGATCACCTGGTAGGACAAGATACCAGACACTGAGGATCTTTCTCAAACAAAACTGCCACACATTCAGGTTCTATTACAGAGAGTGCAACTCTATTGGGCTCGCTGGCCACACTGTTCAAATGCCAAGTGCATGCTTGTCAAAAAGACTATTCCCATCACAAGTTGATTAGGAAAAGCAAAGTCAAGATCTCTTTTAAGAAATTTAGAATAAATTGTATGACATGGGAGACACTGGCACAGGACTAACTAGAATGGCATGCTTTCTTTGAGCAAAGCAGAATTGAATTAGCTGAGGAGAAATGGGAGATGTACAAAGTTAGAGATGGTGCTGCAAATGTTCAAAGACTATTTGTGTCTTAACCTGTGACAGAGCATTGAAAGCTTGTATTGACACACTGACTTGACTCTAACAGTGATGTCATTTTGATCCCCTTTGAGAACAAAGGACAACAACCACGCAAACAAACAATAGTGGGATTTGAGGTGGGTATCTTTCTGACTTTAGATCCTTTCATCTTGTTTTTCAAAAGACAATAAAAGGTAAAGCTAGAAAATATGCTTTTGCAATTATTTTTCTTTTATTAATCTTAAGTGCATTTCACATATTTCTTGTAAGAAGACCTTTCACAAAATGAGAACTTTATCTTGTTCTAACTTTTAAAAGTCAAAATATAAATACATCTAATAATTTATTTTTAAAAAAAGATAAAGAAAAGATGCCTTGGCACAACCAGGAAGAAGAAGAGATCTGGTTCATTTTTTTTTCCTTTGAATTCCCATGAAAATTTTTTTTAGAATTGGGAGTTCTGGGAAATAATTTGGCAAAATATATAGTAAATCACCGTAACTGCCATATTTACCTCCAGACAACCATAAAATAACACCACCAAATAAATTTTGGAATAGCAGAACCTAACAAAAAGACAGATAGGTGAAACAATCTTTGAGCCCAAGAAACTTGGAAGATTGACAAGAATGGTCTGTCTCACTTTGGTAAAAGCTGAGGAACCATTTTAACTTCATTTTCAGCCTCCAGGCTGAGCCAGGGTCCACTGCAGAGAACAGGAATTATTCCTTTCTCCACAGCCTCCATATTGGGTCTTGGGTCCTACTATTGCCAGTTTGAGAGAGAACAGTAGCATTTTTAACTCTGTGATCATTTACTTTACTTTACACTAGAAGATATGCCTTCTAATTTTGAAATAAACTTCTAAATAGCTGCTTAGATATGAAAATTCAGAGTCCCCATGTCAGCCTAAGTCAGCTGTAACCATTCACAAGGAACTATACAGCTTTTCACCATTTTTAAGACCACTTTCTTCACCCCAGAACTCAATATGCCTGATACTTTCCTAAGGGGCACCTGACTCTATTAAACAAGTTCTTAAAATATCTGATCATCTTATTTTAAAGCTGTTTTATTGCTCTACATAAATAAGAATCATTTGGAATTAGACAGTTATTCTCTATTACTCATGTTTTTAACCAATTTTTAAACATAATTTTATAATCACATAATTTGCTTGTTTTCACAGATAAATAAGCATTCAGAAATATTAAGACTCATGTTATTGTTGAAAAATAATTGACCTACCATCTACACCCAGTATACTCCTTTTTCTCATCCCTTAATTATTTTTATGTCATCCCCTTAAATTTCCATGAAGTTTGTCTATGAATATCCCTTCTATCTGCAATATTAATGATACAATTTTAAAGAATTACAAGTATCATGTTCCCATGCAGTGTTGTAAACAGTTTAGTTCTATTGAATCCCTTGCATCTCCCCCCCCCTTTTATCTATTTATACTTCTCTTGATATTGGAGAACAAATTTTTGTTTTAATCCAAATCTTCTGATGAAAGTTTGAAATGCTTCTATTTCATGGAATGACCATTTTCACACTTAATGTGTTATGCTCAATTTTGCCATGTAAATGATTCTTGGCTATAGACCATTTAACTCCTTTGCCTTCCAGAATATCATGTTCCATGCCCTTTGATCTTTTAATGTGCAGCTGCTAAATCCTGTGCAATGCTGATTGTCGCTTCCTAATATTTGAATTGTTTCTTTCTGGCTACTTGCAATATTTTTTCCTTGACCTGATAGCCCTGAAATTTGACTATAATGTTTCTTGATATTTTTGGGGGGGATCTCTTTTTTGAGGCAATCAGTTGATTCTTCAATGACTATTTTTTGTCCTATGGTTCTAGGACATCAGGGTAGTTTTCTATGATAATTTCTTAAAAGATTCTGTCTAGGTGCTCCTTTTCATTATGGTTTGCATATAGTCCAATGGTTCTGACATTGACTCTTCTGAATATACTTTTCAGGTCAGTTTTTCCCATTGGGTATTTTATATTTTCTTCTATTTTTTTTCATTCTTTTGAAATTTTTTTTGGATTGATTCTTGATGTCTCATAGAGTCTTTAACTTCCACTTGTCCAGTTTTACTTTTAAGTTGTTTTCCTTAATTAGATTTTCTACTTTCTTTTCTATTTAGCCAATTGTATTTTTAAAGGAGTTGGCTTCTTTTTCTAACTGTGAACTCTTTTTTCATAATTCTTTTGCATTACTCTCATTTTTTTCAATTTTTCTTCTGATTTTTCATATGATTTTAAAGCTCCTTTTTGAGCTTTTCCATGAGTTCTTTCTGGACTTGAAACCACTTTCCCTTTTTCTTTTGGATTTTCTCAAATGTGTTTTTCACTGTTGTCCTCTTCTGTGTTTATGTCTTGATCTTCCCAGTCACTCTAATAACTTTCTATGATCAGCTTCTTTTGTTGCTGTTTTTGCTTATCTTTTTTGGTCTTTTTTTTCTTTTCTTTTTTTTTTTTAATTTGAACTCCCCTCCCAGATTAGAAGGGATACTGTCTCAGTCTTCTAGTGTCATGGGCTATAGGCACTGTGTACTTAGCTGATGCTGCACTGATATTGCCCTGAGACCCATGAAGCACCCTTGTATCTGGTCTTGTGCTGAGGGTGTGAGTTGGGGAGTGATTAGTGCTGTTAGAAGCTATAAGGGTCTGTCAGTTTATCTGAGGCTGATCTAGAATCCTAATGGCTGAGTGGTATTTCTGCATTTTCCCAGAATTACACTGAAGCATGTCAAAGCTGGAATCTGCCCCTTCCCCAGTGATACTGAGGGTCTTGATGTTGGAATTTGCCTGCTCCTCCACAATGGGGTCAGGATCTCACACTGGTTTGCTTAGGTGAGACTTGATACTGGCTTGCTGGGATGTTTCCTCTCCTGGACTGTGCTCTCTTCTTACCTGAAGGAGAGATCTCTCTTTCTTGCTGATCTTCCAAGATTTTTGGAATCAAAGATTGTTTCACCCCATATTTATACTAGTTCTACTCTTCCAGGATTTATTTTGAGTCACTATTTTACTATTTTGGGAGGTGAATATGGGAGAGTCACAGATATTTATTACTTACCCCACCAGCTTGAATCCCAGAATTGGTTCCTACCAATTTTTACTTACTAATTAAAAAAAAAACAATTAAAAGAAGAAAAAATACTAGAGATGAAACAGGCCCTAGAGATCTACTTGTCCAACTCTCTCATTTTACTGATTATTTTGCTAAAATATAGAGAAGTTTTTTTTTTTAATTTATGGTCATAAAATAGGCTATTACTGTGGATGGGACTCATATCTAACACTTAATAAAATGCTTATTTTCTTTTCCTTTCATCCCATTTGACTTTAGGCAAGTAACCTCTCTCAATCTCAATTTTTTCATCTGAAAAAATGGAGATAATAATACTTATACTATTATATTATATTATGCTATACTATACTATACCATATTATAATAATACTTTTTAACATAACTTCATAAGAATGTTGTGAAGATTAAATGAGACAATATTTGTAAAGCATTATTTTGAAAATCTCCATGAGCTTGTTAATATTAAATATTATTTCAAAAAGTGCATTAAACACTTGCACTGAGGCCCACAAAATATCCTTTCTCCCATGCTACCTTTCCCCCTACAACAACAACAATAATAATCACAAAAATGCACAAATGTTCTTCAAAGGTGGCCCCATAAATTGACTTCCATCCTCTGCAACAACTTGGCAGTCTCAGTGGAAGGATTCTTCAGCCACATGCTGCTGTTATAGCTGTTTCCCTGTCTCTAAGATGGAAGCCCTGAATAACACATTAGATGATGCAAGCCTAGATCTTTACCAGAAAACAAATGATTGCAAAAGATGGCCAAATTGTCTGGAGTTTCCCAACTATAACTAAATGGTTTTCAACTGGGACAAGGAAAAGCCATTAGTGTGACATTGTGATGTCCTTTTATTGTGAGACCCTACCGTATGACAGATAAACTCTAGACACCTGTTCTCATGATACTTACAGATGTGTGTTTGTGATTTAAATATCAAGCAATAAGAAAATGCCTTTTTAATTTTTCTGTCTATTTGATAATTTTATCCCTTTAAAATAAATTTCTGGTGAGCAGATGATCCCATCCCAATAATGATAATCATTAGTAAAATAGGATAACTTGGATGTCTGGCTTCTCATAAATTTGTGATGCCATAATTCAAAGGTTTTAGGTTCAATCTCAAATGTTGCTTTTCTGTATATCACTGAAGTAAATGCTTTTTACAAAATAACATCAATGTCCTTCAGATCAATGTAGAACATTGAGTGAAAATACATGTTAGTATTCCAGTTTCTATGTTTAACACTAAATTGCTGATTTGGAATATATTTGGAGGAGAGTGGGATGGGAGGATGAAGAAGTTGATGGTTAGTCACTATTAATGACTGACTCTAAAAGGGAGAGCCCACTGTAAAATATACCCATCCCTGGTCCTGTTATTTCACTGCCAGATCTGACATTGATATCCATCTGGATATTTTCAAAGTGAGTGATCTCCGAGCCAGTTGGATTTGGCATTTGGGCACATTATTCCACCTGCAGATGGTGCTGCATTTTTCTCTTCAAGGGGTGGTGGGAAGAACTTGAAAGCCTCTGCATCAGATGCCCAGCTGAGAGCCTCCTCCAGAGCCCTGCATTTGCACGTGTAAGTCATTAGGTTTCATTGCTTGGGCCTGTGCTCAAAATCCCTTTGTTCTCTGTTTCCTACAAATCAAATTAGTGGGGGATACAGCTAATTGTAAAATTATTTCGAAAATGTTTGGGTTTTCCAAAAGGTCCTTTGTATCAAAGCTTTACCAAGTTTAAAAGAAAACCACAAGATCCCACAATCCAGGAAAGAAAAATGCAGCAAAATCAAGAACAAATTAAATATTTTAAATACTATAGAATTGCTCAAATAAACCTGAACATGCTTATCATAAACATACCTATCCCACATTTGGGGGAGGGAAGAGGGAACATCATAATGACAGGCAGTGATTAGCACTGATATGTAATTGGATTTCTGGAACTATTGGTCTATGTCAAAGTAGAAAAGAAGATGCCAAAGGCAAATTTTTCTCTTATATAAGATAATCTAGTGACATTCTCAGGGCAAGCTTGTCTCCTTATGTAAGGGGCAACTATTTGGAAGACTTAAGAGACTTTAGCAAAATGGCAACCACAATTATATCTGATTCCCAAACTTTTTTTTTTCCTTTCTTTTTCAGATGTATTTTTTCTTGTATTTTCCTTTATAATATGCTCTTGTTATGGTAAAAGCAAACTCTAATTGATAGAAAATTTAAAGTATGAAGAGACCCAAAAGAATTTATATTCCAGACCCTCTTTTTATAGATAAGAAAACTGAGGCCCAGCAAGATTAAATGACTTTTTCATTATCTCATGGATGAGGAGGAAGAGAGAGGACATGGGTTTGGGACTGTTAGATGGATTCCCAAACTTTCAAAGCAGAGGTAGCAGTCTCCTATGTAAGGCCCAACGATGTGTAAAGTTCTTCTATTATTTACCCTGCAAGCCTGCTTGTATAATTGGGCCATAGTCTGAAAGGAAAGCATTTACTATATTTCAGGAACTTTAAAAATATTCTCTTTTGAACCTTACAACAATAATGTTGTAATAATTGTCTTAGATCATATTTGAATTCACAAAGAGGAATCTTCCTGACTCTAAATTCTGTGCCCCTGTCTACTACTCATCCACCTACTTATTCCTTACCTTGATATTTGAAGCCCTCCAGAATCTGGCTTCAACATTTATTTCTGACTTTATTTTTGCTTCTTGTAAGATTTGAAGGCTGTAAGAAGGTTGAATCCAGGGAAAAGATTGTAAGAAGATTCAACTGTCCAGGAAAACTTCACTAATATCTATTTATCTGAACTCCATAACCTATTTCCCACTTTTTTATTTTTGTATAGACTATTTGTAAACCTTGAATGTTCTCCCTCCATTAAAAAATTTCTTGTCTTCTTTTCAGGGTCACTTTAGGTGTCCCTTACTATACTTCCCAAATTAATGTGTCCTCTCTCTCCTGAAATGTTTCTATAGCACTTTGTGTTGTGATTAACCTTACCAATTTTACTTATTAGGTCATTCTTTATATTTAAATTATGTGTCCATTTGGATTTTATCTTGGTATTCTGTTTGAGATGTGATTTTTACTTGTTATGTGCCAAAGCAATATCCAGTTTTCTCAACGGTTTTGGTTCAATTAACAGGTTCTTCCCTTAATTGCTGGGATTTTGGGGTTTATCAAATACTAGGTGACTATGGTCATTTGCCTTTATATTGTTAATTTAATCCATAGATTGACCTCTTTATTTCTTGCTCAGCAGCAAGTTATTTTGATTATTACAACTTTGGTAGGCAGAGCCAAGATGGTGGAGAATACACAAGACTTAGCCTGAACTCTTCCTGACTTCCCTCAGAATTAATACCAGATTAAGCTTTTGAATAGATATTCAAACCCACAAATATTTGGAGTGTAACAAATTTCCAGCAGAATATATCTTGAAAGGACTTAAGGAAAGATCTGTCTCAATCTGCCAAGGTGAGGGACATAACTCAGTGCAGACACAGAGCAAGGAAGTCAGGGTGGACGCCCAAAGCAGCATAAAACTCTAGCCTGTTATCCAGTAGAGGAAGTTTGTGACAATCTCCTCTTTGTCCTAGGAGCAGACCTCAGCCTTAAAAATGATCAAAAATGGAAAAAGATCTCTGACCAAAAAAGAGCTATTATGGAGACAGAGAAGAACAGACTTCAAACCCTAAGGACACTGAAGACAAAACATCTCCAGATGAAGCCTTAAGGGTTGATATAAGTTGGCTTCCAACTCAAAAGGCTCTCTTGGAAGAATAAAAAAAAAAATCTTAAAAGAGAGAAGAAAAGTGGGGAAAGGAAATGAAAGTTTTAGAAAAGGAAGCACAGAAATTATTAGAAGAAAACAACTCTTTAAAAGATACAATTGGTGAAATGGGAAAAAAAAAACATACTGAAGAAAACCACTAATTAAAAAATATGTTTGGCAAAATGGAAAAGGAAAACAACTCTTTGAAAAAAGAGGACAACTCCCTAAAAAAATAGAATTGGTGAAATGGGAAAAAAAAGTCCAATGAACAAAATACCTCATTTGTTTGGACTTATTTTATATTCTAAAATTTTACTGAAATGGTTGTTTTCATTTGTTTCAGTAAGGTTTTCTAAATGAACCAGCATAATATCTTCAATAAAATCTTCCTCTTTGCCTATACTTATTTCTTCAAACTCTTTTTCTTGCAATAACTAACATTTCTAGAAATATACTGGAGGGTAATGGCAATAATAGATGTTAATGACTCCTGGTATTATTGGTAAGACTTCTATATTGGTAAAATTCTAGATTTGAGAAATGATGTTGATTCTTGGTTTTACATAGATACTATTTATAATTTTAAGAAAATCCCACTAATACATTGCTGGTGGAGTTGCGAAAGAATCCAGCCATTCTGGAGAGCAATCTGGAATTATGCCCAAAAAGTTATCAAACTCTGCATACCCTTTGACCCAGCAGCGCTACTACTGGGCTTATATCCCAAAGAAATACTAAAGAGTGGTAAAAGACATATATGTGCCAAAATGTTTGTGGCAGCTCTTTTTGTAGTAGCTAGAAACTGGAAGATGAATGGATGTCCATCAGTTGGAGAATGGTTGGGTAAATTATGGTATATGAAGGTTATGGAATATTATTGCTCTGTAAGAAATGACCAGCAGGAGGAATACAGAGAGGCCTGGAGAGACCTAAATCAACTGATGCTGAGTGAAATGAGCAGAACCAGAAGATCACTGTACACTTCAACAACAATACTGTATGAGGATGTATTCTGATGGAAGTGGAAATCTTCAACATAAAGAAAAACCAACTCACTTCCAGTTGATCAATGATGGACAGAGGTAGCTACACCCAGAGAAGAAACACTGGGAAGTGAATGTAAATTGTTAGCACTAATATCTGTCTGCCCAGGTTACATGTACCTTCGGAATCTAAAGTTTATTGTGCAACAAGAAAATGATATTCACACACATGTATTGTATCTAGACTATATTGTAACACATGTAAAATGTATGGGATTGCCTGTCATCGGGAGGAGGGAATAGAGGGAGGGGGGGATAATTTGGTAAAATGAATACAAGGGATAATATTATAATATATATATATATATATATATAATAAAAAATTATTAATTAAAAAAAAAAGAAAATCCCTATTTACTTCTATGTTTTCTAAAGATTTTTTTTTTCTTGAGGTAATTGGGGGTAAACTCAGGATCACACACCTAGAAGTGTTGAATGACTGATATCAGATTTGAACTCAGGTCCTCCTGACTTCAGGGCTGGTGCTTTATCCATTAGATCAACTAGCTGCCCCATTTCTCAAAGATCTTTAACAGAAATATATTGTATATTGTCAAAAGTTTTTTTTTTTCCTACACAGACTATTTGTAAACCTTGAATGTTCTCCCTCCATTAAAAAATTTCTTGTCTTCTTTTCAGGGTCACTTTAGGTGTCCCTTACTATACTTCCCAAATTAATGTGTCCTCTCTCTCCTGAAATGTTTCTATAGCACTTTGTGTTGTGATTAACCTCATAACTTGTTGGTTTTGTTATTAATATGATAATTACAGTTATAATTTTCCTAAACCAGTCTTACATTCTTTGTATAAATCCAACCCCCTTATAAAGTATGATTCTGTAATATACTGTGATATCCTTGCTAGTATTTCATTTAAAATTTTTTCATTGCTATTCATTAGGGAAATTAGCATATATTTTTCTTTTTCTAATTTGAACTTCCATATTTATCAGGACACACGACTGTGTCATAAGAGAAATTTATTAGGATCTTTTTAAAGCTGTTTCTCCCAAAATAGTTTATTGTAATATTGGATTAATTCTTCTTTAAATGTTTGATAGAATTTATTTATCTATCCATCTGGTCTTAATTTTGTTTTCCTTTGAGAATTTTCTCATGGTTTTTAAATTTAGTTTTTCTAAGATTTATTTCAGTATTCTATTTTTTTATTCTGTTAATCTGAGCAATTTATATTTTTGTAAATATTCATCTATTCATTTAGATTGTCATCTTATTGGCATATACTTGAGCAAATATGGCTCCTAATAATTATTTTATTTCTTCTTTGATTATGAATTCATTTAAAAATTTTTGATATTAATAATTTGGTTTTCATTATTTTTAAATCATGTTAGTTTAGCTAATGACACCTATTTTTTAAAAACGCTTCTGGTTTTATTAATTAGTTCTATTTTTATCTTTTGTTTTTATTTATCTACCTTTTAGTTTTCAGAATTTCTATTTTAATATTTAACATAATCGAATTTTAATTTGTTGGATTTTTGAATTATTTTAGTTAGATGCAGATTCATCGATAGGCTATTTCTCTCTTTGTTATGAATTTAGATACAAATTTTACCCTAAAGTACTGTTTTTTGGCTGTATTTCATAAGTTTTGGTAAGCTTTCTCATTGGTGTCATTATCTTTAATGAAATCATAGCTTATTTGTTTGATTTGTTGGTTGACTCACATATTCCTTTTTTTTTTTTTTTTTTTTTGGAAGTTATTGGGTTTGACTTTCTTATGGTCATACAATTAGAATGTCTGAGGTCAGATTTGAACTCAAATCGTCCGAATTTCAGGACAAATGCTTAATTTATTGTGTTGCCTAGCTGCCTTCCACCCACCCATTCTTTAGGAATAAGTTAATTAATTTACAATTAATTTTTGATCTTTGCTTCAAAACCACTTTTATTGAGTATAATTTTTAGTGGTTGGCTGTAGTGGGTAAAAGTGGCATTTAATACATTTTTAACATATTAATTTATTATTTATTTCAAAAATCCTTTCAAAATTTTGAGTTCCAAATTCTCTTCCTCATTCCTGCCCCTTCCAATATCCATTGAGAAAATAAGCAATGATATCAATTATAAAATGAAATAATGCAAAATATATTTCCATTTTAGCCATATTACAAAAAAACTTAAAGAAAGTGTGAAAATTATATTTCAATTTGCATTTAGAGTTCATAAGTTCCCTGTCTGGAAGGGGGTGACATTGTTTTATCATGAATCGTTTGAAATTGTCTTGGATCATTGTACTGATCAAAGTAGCTAAGTCTTTCACAATTGATTATTGTTGCACATTATTGTTACTGTACACAGATCTCAGGTTCTTCTCCTTTCTCTTTGCATCATAAAGGTCTTGCCATGATTTTCTGAACTATTCTCTTCCAATTATGTCTTATAGAATAATAGTACTCCATCATAATAATATGCAACATCTTGTTTAGCCATTCCTCAATTGATGAGCATCCCCTTGATTTCTAATTTTAACACTACAAAAAGAACTGTTATGAATATTTTTGTACATATAAGTCCTTTAACTTTGGTCTCTTTTGAGGTATAGACCTAATTGATGTATTGCTAGCTCAAAGGATCTACATAGTTCTATAGCCTTTAGGGTATACTTTTACATTGTTCTCCAAAATGGTTGCATCAATTCACTTCTCCATCAGAAGTTCAATAGTATATGTATTTTTCCTTCATGTCCTCCAGCAATTGTCATTTCTGATGACTGATGTGTTAGTACTTCAGAAATGTTTGTCTTTCTTTAATCAATAATGATTTATAACATTTCTTACCACTACAGATAGCTTTTATTCTTTCTGCTGAAAACTACCTTCTTATATCTTTGAGCATTTGTGAACTTGGAAATAGCTCTTATTTTTATAAAATTGACTCACTTCTATGCTCAATATGTATTTGATAAATGAAGTTTTTAATCAGAGAAATTTGCCATAGCTTTTTTGATACTACTTCATTTCTTAGAGTATCTTTTTGGATAATGCAGTTTCCCTGATTATCTTCTTTAATGATGTCTGTTTTTGCTTTTTCTTTTTTTGAGCTCATGACTGCCTTCCCTGCCTCTTTTACTTTAGCTGAAGCATATTAGATTCTTCTTCAGACCCTTATTTTAACTGTTCATATTTCTGTTTTAAGTGTGTCACTTGCAAACAACATATTGTTGGATCTGGTTTCTAAACCAGATCTGCTATCTTTGGCCATTTTATGGGTGAGCACATCCTATTCACATTCATAGTAATGATTATTAACTATTTCCCTTCTATCTTTGTGTCTCTGTCTCTGTCTCTCTTTCTCTGTCTCTCTCTCTCTCTCTCCCTCTTTCTCTCCCCCTGTTCTTCAATTTTTTTCTCCTTCTCTCTTTTCATCATGAATCTCTTTAAAAGTGTATTTTGCCTCTATCCATTGCTTCCTTTAATCTGCCCTTTCTTTTACCAACTCCCTTTCCCCTCCAATTTCCTTACTGAACAAGTTACATTTTCACACAATTGACTAAGTGTATGTGTGTATAAAATTGCCCTCCAATGCTATTTCTCCCACACTATAAAAGATCTTCCATGTGAGAAAATTTTCCCATTTTATTTTTCCTTCCTCTTTCTCCTAATGCATCCCTCATTCTTACTCCATTTCTAACACACCCAAACCTTCTGTATGTAAACTCCTTTTAACTGCTCTAATAATGAGGAAATTCTTTGGAAGTATATGCATCTTCTTCCTATATAAGAATGTAAATGATTTGACTTTATTGTGTTCCTTATGATTACTTTCCTATTTACCCCTTTATGATTCTCTTGAATCTTGAATCTGATGTCAAGTTTTCTATTTAGCTCTTGACTATTCACCAGGAATTCTTGAAAGTCCTCTATTTCATTAACTTTCCATTTCACCCCTTGAAATATTATACTCAGTTTTGTTGGCTAGGTCATTCTTGGTAACAATTCTAGCTCCTTTGGCTTCCAGAATACTATAATTCAAGTCCTCTTGCTCCTTAAACTTACTGGGAACTTCTAAATCTTATGTAATCTTGACTATAGCTCCATAATATTTGTATGTTTCTTTCTGGATTCTTGAGACAAGGTGCTGGAATTTAGAGGGTGATAATAGCACTTCTATACCTGTAGTATAGAAAAAGCTCAGCTTAGTACTTACTGAGTAAGAATAATTACTTAAAATAAGTCTCCACATGGCATGCTTTTTTCCCCACTCCAGGTGAGCTCCTATTCAATTCATCCAACTTTGCTTTCTCCCATCCTCACCCCCTGTCCTGCAGCAGCCTTCTCTGAAGTAGCCTTAACTGATACAACTTTATCATTTCTCAGAGTCTCTACCCAGGGGTCCAGCAATATAGGATTTCTATCTCCACCCTACAGGGTAATGGCCTATCATTTATCTATTTCCAATTGAATTGCTCTAGGCAGCAACACTGGTAGTTTTTCTGCTGTAAACCAGATTCTGAAGCATAGAAAATAGTTTGGCTAATTTATGGGCTAACATTTGGGGATATTTCATCTTATGGGGTTGTATGGATGTAGCTGAAACTAATATATATATATATATATATATATATATATATATATACATATATATATATATATATATATATATATATACACATAGGCCCCTCTTTGGTCCACTGGTTAAGTATGTTGTCATCTAGCCAAAGGTGTCTATAAATGAAAATACATTCAAAAACTTTCTCCATCTGCAAGACATCAATGTATCTCTGCTCTTGGGGCAGCATTCATTAAACATCTATGTTTGTTCTTATCAAGGTTCACTTCTAAGCCAATTGGCTCAGGTACCTTCAGGAACTATTATAATTTTTCTATACTGTAGTTTTTGCATAGCATTAGCAAGGAAACCATCTACCAAAATTAAATAGATGGGGTTTGCAGGAGATCTTGATTCAACTTTTTCAATAAGCATGCCAAAATGATACTTCTAGGATAGCTGCAGAGAGTTTTGGGGGAAATTCTACTCTCTTGCTAAATTCCTGAGTAGATATTGAATTGGAGCAATTCTGAAAAAAAAAGTTTAATTTTAATATTGTCTCTCTTGCTCATCTTCTCAAAGATGTCAATCTACATTGGATTTAATTTACTGTCATGTACAAAACTGCTGTTATTTCTCCACTGTGGAAAGTCTAGAAATAGCTACATAGCCCAATTGTCAGATCACTAGACTTGGAATCAAGAAGACTTGAAATCAAATCTAGGTTCAAATATTTATAAGCTGTATGGTCTTGGGCAAATCACTTAATATCTGTCTACTTCAGTTTCCTCATTAATAAAATGAAGATAATAATAACACCCACTTCTCAAGTGTATTGTGATGACAAAATAAGATTTTTTTGGTAGAGTTTTGCAAACAAAGACACAAATATAGAACCAAGCTGAATCATCTCCATCTCTACATTAGGATCCATTGGAATGACCTCATTGGGTTTGGGAGGAATCGGGTCTGATTCCTGTCTCTACTATTTCCTATCTCATGAGCAGGATAAGTGACTTCAGCAAGGAAAAACCTGTAGTCAACATTTTCTTCTAGTATTTTTCTGTAACCTTGAGTCCTTTAGTTCTAATTTCCTGTAGTCTTCCCATTTTCTGAGTCCTCCTTAGCTGTGCCACATCACATATCATCACCTATATATATCCCCCTCTTTCTCCTCAATAGGAACTTGAAGGGTCCAAGGTCCAGAAGGGCATTATAAAGTATTGGTGTATAGCAATAATGGGGAACCATTTTTTCTGTCAAGCACCATTTGGATGTTTATAATATAATTTTCAGGACATACAAAATTATCAACTTAAAAATCAAGTAATGAGAGGTTGCTGTCACCTGTGGTTGCCTTAGTGGGGCCAGACCAAAGGATTTCATGTGGCTTATACAGTCTGTGGGCTGTACATTCCCCATTCCTGGAATGCAACAAGAGAAACCTGTTGAGGCTAGATATCATGATCTGTAGTGAACTATCCCACTGTTTCATTACTTCCAATTTGGTGTAGTTTGAAGACAACAAGAGGCATCAGCATGGAAAAATAACATTTTAAAAAGATAGATAGGACATTATTTTAAGTGAAATGGAATAAGCAAGAAAACTTTATAGATCACATTCCTGGAAAGTTGAAAAAAAAGGATAAAAATAAGAGTATAGGAAGAATTAATCTTACAAAGATGGTCATCAGTGAGACAAGAAGAGGATGAATAAAGATAGAGATCTTTGGGGAAATTTTGTATCTCTTAATAACTACATGAATAAAATAAAGAGGCAATCAATGAATTGAGCATGCAATTGAAAAAGTTAGAAAAACCAACAAATTAAAACTTCCAATAAGTACCAAATTAGAAGTTCTAAAATTCAAAGGAGAGATTGATAAAATTGAAACTAAGAAAACTATTGAATTAATAAAACTAATAATTGATTTTATGAAAAAATACAACAAAATAGATAAACCTTTGGTTAATTTCATTAGAAAAAGGAAAGGAAAAAAATTACCAGCATCAAAAATGAAAAGGGTGAACTTACCACAAATGAAAAAGAAATCAATGCAATAATTAGCAGCTATTTTACCCAACTGTATGACAGAAAATCTGAAAATGTAGCCAAAAAGAATGAGTATTTACAGAAATATAAATTGCCCATATTAACAGAAGAGATACATTGTTTAAATAGTTCCACTTTAGAAAATAAAAAAATTGAACAAGCCATCAATGAACTCTCTAAGAAATAATCTTCAGGTCAGATGGATTTGCAAATGAAATCTATCAAACATTTAAAGAAAAATTGATTTCAATAATATATGAACTATTTGAAAAAATAGATTAAGAAGGTGTCCTGCCAAATTCCTTCTATGACACAAATATAATACTGATACCTAAACCAGAAAGAGCCAAAACAAATAAATTTGCAGCTATATCTCCTTAATGAATATTGATGCAAACATATTAAATAAAATATTAGCAAAGAGATTACAGCAATTTATCAGAGGATAATACACTATGGCCAAGTGGGATTTATGCCAGGAATGTAGGACTGGTTCAATATCAGGAAAACTGTTACCATAATCACATATCAATAACAAAATGAACAGAAACCATATGATAATCTCAGTAGATCAGAAAAAGCTTTTTGACAAAATACAGTACCTATTCCTATTAAAAACACTAGAGAGAATAAGGATAGAGGTAGTTTTCCTTAAAATAATAATCAGTATATATCTAAAACCAACAGCAACCATTATTTGTAATGGAGAGAAGATGGAAGCCTTCCCAATAAGATCGGGGTGAAACAAGGATGCCCATTATCACTTTTATTGTGAAATATTGTACTAGAAATGTTAGCTTTAGCAATAAAAAAAGATAAAAATAAATCAAAGGAATTGGAATTGGCAATGAGGAGATAAAACTATCACTCTTGCAGATGATATGATGATATACTTAGAGAATCCTAGAAAATCATCCAAAAATCTACTGGAAACAACTCATAGTGTTAGCAAAATTACAAGATATAAAATAAACTAACACAAACCATCACCATTTCTATTTCATCTATTTCTATTACTGACAAAGACTATCAGCAAGAAATAAAAAGAGAAATTCAATTAAAATAATTGTAGACAAAATAAAATACTTGGGTGTCTACATGCCAAGACAAACTCCCTGAACTATATGGACACAATTACAAGGCACAAATAAAGTCAGATTTAAGAAATTGGGAAAATATAAATTGCTCATGGATAGGCCAAGCTAACATAATAAAAAGGACAATTGTACCTAAGAATTGTTCTTTTTGTTCAGTGCCATATCAATCAAACACTCAAAACATTATTTTATAGACCTAGAAAAAAATAACAAAATTCATCTGGAAGAACTAAAGGGCAAAGATCTTGAAGGAATTAATTGGAAAAAAAAACACCCAAGGATGGTGGCTGAGCAGTACTAGACCTAAAACTATATTATAAATCAAAAATCATCAAAACCATTTGACACTAGCTAAGAAAGAGAGTGATAGATAATTGAAAGAGATCAGATACACATGACAAAATAATCAAGACTCATAGCAAAATTGTGTTTTATAAACCCCCAAACTCTAGCTTCTGTAATAAGGATTTACTACTTCACAAAAATTGCTGGGAAAACCAGAAAATAACATGTCAGAACTCAACATAGACCTCTATTTCACATCCCATACCAATAAATGTCAAAATGGGTACATGATTTGGGCATAAAATCTGATACCATAAAAAATTAGGAGAGCAAGGGATAATTTATAATTTATGTATCAGATCTTTGGAGAAGGGAGAGATTTATGATCAAAGAAGATCAAGGGAAAATTATAAAGGCAAAATGGACAACTTTGATTACATTAAATTAAAAAAGATTTTGCACAAACAAAACCAATAGAAACAAGATTAAAAGTGAAATACAAAGCTGGGTAAATGTTTTATAGTCAGCGATTCTGAGAAAGATCTCATTTCTAAAATATATAAAGAACTATGTCTAATTTTAAGGTTACAAGTCATTCTCTAGTTTATAAATAGTCAAAATATATGAACAGATAGTTTTCAAATGACAAAATTTAAGCCATCTATAGTCATATAAAAAAAAATGCTCTGAATCACCATTGATTAGAGAAATACAAATTAAAACAACTCTGAGGCACCTCTCAGATTAGCTAAGATGACAGAAAAAGATAATTATAAATGTTGGAGGGGATGTGGGAAAACTGGGACACTAGTACATTGTTGGTGGAATTGTGAAATGATCCAGCCATTCTGGAGAGCAATTTGGAACTATGCCCAAAGAGAAATCAAAATGTGCATAGCCTTTGACCCAGCAGTGCCATTACTAAGTCTGTATCCCAAGGAAATCTTAAAGGAGGGAAAATTAATCAAACAAAAATGTTGTAGCAGCTCTTTCCATGGGACCAAAGAATTGGAAAATAAGTAAATGCTCATCAATGGGGGAATGACTGAATAAGCTGTGGTATATGAAGGTAATAGAATATTATTGTTGTACAAAACTTGATGAACCAGCTGGTTTTAGAAAGGCTTGGAAAGCTTTACATGAACTGATGCTGAGTGAAACAAGCAGAACCAGGAATATATTGTACATAGTAACAGCAAGAATGTGCAAGGATCAACTATGAACACTTGTTTTTTCTCAGTGGTTCAGTGATCTAAGGCAATCCCAATAGATTTGGATAAAAATGCCATCTGCTAGGGGTAGTGAGGTGGTGTAGTGGATAGTCCTGAAGTTTGGACAACCTGAGTTCAAATCTGGTTTCAGAAATTTAACACTTCCTAGCTGTATGACTCTAGGCAAGTCACTTAATCCTAATTGCCTAAAGGGAAAAAAAAGCCATCTGCATCCAGGAAAAAAAACAAAAACAAAAAACAACAACAAAAACCTATGGAGACTGAATGAAAATCAAACATATTATATATTCACTTCTTTTTTCTGTTATTTTTTCTCTCTCATGATTTTTCCCTTTTGTTCTGATTTTTTTTCTCCCAACATGATTCATAACCAATATGTATTAATAAAAAAGTTAATGAATGAATGCCTAAAGATATAGAGATGTAGTGAAATAGGAGAAGGTCTAATTGCAAAAATATTTAGGAATTTAAAGAAGGTCTGACAAGGGAGGTTATCACCATCCTCCCAGTAATCCAGTCTTTCAGTCTCTGAGTCTTTCTCTATTTCTTAGTCTCAGACCTCCCTCTTCCTCCCCACATATTCAGTCCATTGCTAAGCCTTGTGCATTGCTATGTCTTGTCATTTCTACTTTTATATTTTTTTCTCATCTCATCTCCTTTTCTGTATTTACATAGCCACTCATCCCCACCTCCCAATTCAATTCAGATTCATCACCCTTTTTTGGACTATTGTCATTGCCTCCTAATTGGTTTCCTTGTCATAAATCTCTCTTTACTCCAATCCAACCCCAACTTAGCTGCCAAAGTGATTTTTCAAAGACATCAATCTGTGCAAGTCACTATGCCAGCTTCAGTGATTACCTATTCCCTCCAGGATCAAATATATATGGTTTTGCTTGGAATTGAAAGATTTTAATAATGCAGTTGCTTCCTATCTTTTCAATATTCCTCCACTTTACCCTCCTTTGATATACTCAGTTATCCTAGAATCCCATTCTAATTGCAGTTCTTTTAACTAGACATTCTATCTCCTGTCTCCATGCATTCTACACTTGAAATATTTCCTCTTTAAGCAATTCTACTCTTCAGTTTCCTTGACTTTCTTCAGGATTTAGATCAAATCTTGCCTTACTTAGGAAGTATTTCTTGGCTCCACATGAATCCATCCTTTACTCCCTCAACTACTAGTGATTTCTCTCAGATAGAGTTTTATGTATTTTGTCTATACTATGTATGTACATTGTTACTTGCATATTATCTCTCTCTTAAGAATGTGAACTCCATGAGAGCAGTGATTGATTTTTACTTTCTTCATGCACTATCATCTATATGATGTCTGACACATTGAAAATACTTTAATAAATTCTTGTTGCCTGATTGAAATAAGAGGGGAGAACTTCTGATAAGGACTGGAATGGCATATAAGACATAGAGTGAGAGGTGGAGGCAAGTAAAGGCAAGAATTCATCCAATCTCTCCCCCAAATCACTCCAAATCCCTCTAAATAATGACTCTAACCAAATTTTAGAACATCAGAACACCCAGAAGGATGGAGTAGGATATTTTCCAGCTGAAGACAACTTAGAAGGCGAGCAGAAAAGGTCTGTGGAATCATGGTAGGAGCCCAGGACACAATCCCAACACAAGCTGTGTCAATACAGACCTGGTCCTGGCCTGCCCGCAGACCCAGCCTCAGACCCACCCTCAGTCCCAGCCTCAGCCCCATCCCTAGCATTAGCAGGCAGGACATCTGAATAAGAAGCAGTGCTGGAGGTTTTTGAAACTCTTGGGATCAGCTACAGTGAGTCAGAGACACTCTTAATAGCTCTCTGACAGAAAAAAGTGCTTGTGATGGTCTCTAGAAGGATTTTTGAAAACAGCTGCACAAAACCCATGAAGCTTGGGACAATACACTTTTCATTCTGGAAACATATCCCTACTTTAACAGAGTTAAAAGCTGAGTAATAGAGTAGGACAATGAGCAGACAACAGAAAAAGTTTCTGACCCTTGAAAGTTATTATGGTAATAAGGAAGATCAAAACACACACTCAGAAGATGATAACAAAGTCAAAGCCCCTACATCTAAAGTCTCTAAGAAAAATAAGAATTGATCTCAAGTCATGGAAGAGCTCAAAAGAGATTTTGAAAATCAAGTAAGACAGATAAAGAAAAAATTAGGAAAAGAATTGAAAGTGGTGGAAAAGAAAATGCAAAAAGCTAATGAGGAGAAGAATGTCTTAAAGAGCAAAATTGACCAATTGGGAAAGGAAGTCCAAAAGCACACTGAGGAAAATAATTCCTTAAAAAATTAGAATTGAGAAAATGGAAACTAATATTAATCCTAAAGATGCTTTCATTTTCTTTCTAATACTGATTAACATAGTTTCAAAGTAATCCAGTAACATTTCCAAAAGGCGTTCATGAATCTTATGAAATCTTTGCCATAGTCACATGTGCTTTGGTAACTAAAGTTTATGATGACACATTCTTGATTTTTAAAAATCAGTTTCTTATGTTTAAAAAAATGTGGAATATTGGCTGTAAATGTACTTAGCCACTAACATTTAAAATGATACACAAATGGAACTTGAGCAGTGCACATTCTGCCACAAAATAGGATATTACATCATATTGCAATGCTCTCCTGAAGTCAAGATGAAGACCTTTAGGATAATAGGTTAATCTCTATGTTCTAAGATGAGCTGAGTGGGCTTGAAAGGAAATGGGAAAAGTATAGAGGAAAGTCATGTTTGGAGGAGAGAGACAGAAAGACAGATAGGATGAGAAGGGGAAAAGAGAGGGGGGAAATCAGAAGAGAGAGAGAGAGAGAGAGAGAGAGAGAGAGAGAGAGAGAGAGAGAGAGACAGAGAGAGAGAGAGACAGAGAGAGAGACAGAGAGAGAGAGACAGAGAGAGAGAGAGACAGAGAGAGAGAGAGACAGAGAGAGAGAGAGAGAGAGAGAGAGAGAGACAGAGACAGAGACAGAGAGACAGAGAGAGAGAGAGAGAGAGAGAGAGAGAGAGAGAGAGAGAGAGAGAGAGAGAGAAAGAAAGAGAAGAGGAGAGAAAACTGGACTTGGGGTCAGAAGACCCCAAATCATGCCTCTGTCATTTTCTACTTATGAAACTGTGTGACTCTGAATTGCTCTAGACCTCAGTTTCCTCATCTGAAAAATGAAAAAGTCAGATGAAATGTACTTTGAGATTTCTCTCTTATGATCCAAATCCTGACTCTGTTCTTGATGAGAAGATGAAAGAGTTTTACTCAATAACTTCAAAGTTTCTTTTAAGTTTTTGGATCTATAATCCTGTAGTATACATGCTAGATAAAAAAAGACCCATTCCTTTCCCCAACCCTCTGTAAATTCATATCCAACTATACTTTCAATCTACATTACAAGCACCTACTTTATTCAAAGCCCAGCACTTGGTGCTAAGTGTATGAGAAGGTTGGATGAGACATTCTTTGCCCTTCAGAAATTACTAATCTGGTCAGAGAGTGTGAGATCATAGTTTTAGGGAAGGGTAAAGTCACAGTTGCCACTCCATACCTGGCCCTCCTCCCCCCCCCCCAACTCCCTGCAGTGGTTTATACATGATAACTGAATCTATTCTGTTAGGTCTGATTAATGTTGGAGGAGTGGGTAAAGAGAGGAAAGGAGAAAACATTTATTAAGTACTAATTATGGAATAGGCACTATGCCAAGCACTTTACAACTATTAACATCCTAGTAATAGTCCTATCATTAAGGAGATAGGTATTATTTATTATTATTATTATTATTATTATTATTATTATTATTATTATCTCTATTTTATAGCTTAGGAAACTGAGGCAGACGAAGGTTAAGCAATTTTCCTAAGCTCATGCAGCTCATGTCTGAGGAGGGATTTGAACTCAGGTGTCCCTGACCCCAGGCTCAATGTTCTATCCACCATACCATCTACATGCCTATTAGGTATTTGTCCCTTCCTCCTTCTCTCCATTGCTCCCTCTCTCCCTCTTTCCCTCTTCTTCTCTCCCTCCCTCCCTTCTCCCCCCAGGTTGATATAATTGGCAAAGCTTTCTAGAGCCAGCTT
The DNA here is from genome assembly GCF_048593235.1 of Sminthopsis crassicaudata. Taxonomy (NCBI): domain Eukaryota; kingdom Metazoa; phylum Chordata; class Mammalia; order Dasyuromorphia; family Dasyuridae; genus Sminthopsis; species Sminthopsis crassicaudata. The sequence continues at coordinate 588,348,436 of NC_133617.1, forward strand.
CCTTAGTCCTTAACTCTGTATGTGATAATCTAAATCTTGTGCTAGGTACATCCTTCCTTCAGTCCTCCTCATATCCCTTTCCATTGCAGATAATCTATATCTTAAATTTCAGGTTTACAAATTTGCACAAGAATCTCTTTCATTCTAGTTTAACTTACTATGATAACCTGGACCCAGGGCATGTTGAGAGAGTCCTACTCTTGGCCCTTTGTTTTCCAGATTAAAAAAAAAATCTTCTTTCTTATGTTTTCCAAAACTGTCTTCTCCTTAAAGCTCATATTTTGTGCCTTTCTCATCTTCTTGTGAAGACCTCATGCTTTGTTTTATTCCTAAAAGATTTATGTTTCTTTCTTTTCTTTTTTTCCCCTTTCTTTGGTCCTTAGCTTTTCTTCTCTGCTTCTGGTTGATTTGCCTGAAGTAAATTTTCTTAGCTGGATTGCAACAGCTCATTTTTCTCTTTGTGGTGACATCGCTTCTTATATAATATTACTTGACTTTGGTCCTGGATTATAAGGCCATAGCTTCATGAACCCTTTCCCTGAGCCTATTCCCATCATGAATTCTACTCAAGAATGAAATTTACTCTAGTCCTGACCACATATACACTTGTGGCCCATCTCTGTATGATAAGCTAAAAGACACATTCTAGGGCCAATGGACAGTGGATATTTCTGGCTCTATAGTTGGTAACTCTAGTCACTTTCCTTTCTAAGAAGCTACAAATGGTCTTGTCCCAATTACTTCTTATTGAGATAGATTCTTGATGTCTAAATGCCCATTGGTTGTAAGAACAAGGTCTTACAACAACAAATAAAAAAAAATGCATGCAACATAAAACATAAAACTCTTTTGTTGTTGCTAAATAGTTTTCCAGTCATATCTGACTTTCTATGACCTAATTTTCTGGAAATTTTGGCAGAGGTACTAGAGTAGTTTGCAATTTCCTTCTCCAACTCATTTTACAGATGACTGAGACAGACATGATTAAGTGACAGCTAATTTGTGTCTGAGGTTGGATTTGAACTTCCAAAGTTGAATCTTCCAGACTTCAGACCTATCCAATGTGATACCTAGCTGCTCATATTTTCTTCTGCACACAATTAACCAGTCAATGTCATAGCATCAAAAGGGATTTAAAAATGAAAACAAAGACTCAGGAAAACCTGGTAAGTATATGTGTTCTTCTCTTAAAATACAATAGATGGGAGCATCATGCTTGGTACCCATAGACATCTTCCCTCTTCCAACCATATGGCATAATATAGGATATAATTTTGGTAGCAGTCTGAATGGGTAGGGTAGCAGTGTGCCCTCATGTTTTAGGAAACTGTGCTCAGTGACTTGCCATCATGGAAATTTGGTCAACATAACTATATGAATGAGGTCAATGCCCAAGACTAATCATCCCAGCTCCCTAAAGGTGAAAATTAAAATTAAAAAAAAGAAATCTTCTTCTATGACAGTATTCAATTTCTCTGGGACTTCATGGATATGGGATCATGAATTTAGAGTTATAGGCAGAAATTAGATACTAAGATTCAGGGATATTAGCCATTTTTCCAAAGTCACATAGATAGTAAGTCAAAATCCTGGGATTTGGATTTAAGGTCTTTTGTGTTAAATACACCGGGTCTTTTTTTTTATTTGTTTGTTTTTGTTTGTCTGTTTTTATAACATGGTGTTTCAGTCTTCCACTTTCTCTCTATCACAAACACACACACACACACACACACACACACACACACACACTCAATCCCCACAGTTTAAGAAAACTTTGTTTTAACTCTATCAGTCAAAATTTCTAAGATTCAACTCATCCAGAAATGCTAGGGTTTTTGCAACTCCTTTTCAGCTGCTAAGTATGACTTGGAACAAATAGTTGTCCCTATTAGATTTCTTTATGGGTAAGGCAGAATATTGATTTATTTAGACTTTTTGAGATATCAGTATGAAACACTTGTTATGGTCCTTCAATGGGGTTTTTATATTTAAAAGTTCCATATATACCAAATATTACTTAATATTGGGATACAGCCCTTTGGGAAAATAGGTTCCATTATATATGTGGCCAAAGAATCAAACTTAGATAGTTTTAACAGGCAAGCACTCAGAACTGGTTAACTGTACACTGCACTTTGATCATTTTGAGCTATTCTCTCCCTAGGTATCTTTCCAACTTCTTTCTTGTGTTTATCCTTAGCTCCAGCAAAACAAAATCATTTGTTCCCTAAAAGGTTAATAAATGTTCTATCCTCATCAAATATCTCAGATTTCCCATCTGTAAAAATTAATGATAACAGAACCCATCTCATATGGATGAATTGAGATACTGTATCCAAAGTACTTTGGTAATTCTTAAAATGTAATAAAAATTCAGATCACAAAGATGGTGTTAAGGAAGACACAAGTTCTAAAATTCACTTTTTTTCATTTCTATCCCAGTCAAAAAAATCATCTCTCCCTTCTTTAAATGAATGAATGGAAAAGTATTTATTAAGTTTCTATGCCAATCACTGTATTAAGAGTTAGGATTGCAATACAAAGGCAAAAAGACATCCTATCTTCATAGAGAGTATAGTGTAATGAGGGAGAGAACACACATAGAGTTGTGATAGGCAGAAAGGAACACTTTATTCTGGAGTTACAATTATGGCAACTGGGATATAGAAAAGCAGAGGACATACTCCTATTGCCTTGCACTGTCTTATCTTATGCACTGATTGCATTCTGCCATGTGACATAGGGATGTCTGCCATTGGATCATCTATTCTGCTAGATTCTCACTTCTCTGTGATGAGGCAAGGACTTTGTTCTTTATGGGAGAAGTATCTGGTCAGGAAAAAAATGCTTTTATTTTGCCCCTACCTGTACCTTTCAGTTTTCTACTGCATTGAATTTTTCAGTGAAAATAACTTTATTGTCACTATAATAATGTTCTTCTTTGAGTCTTCTCAAGAGCTGTTACTCATTTTTTCCATATAAAATTCTACTTCTATCATTTCACCGTAAGTCAGATCTTTTCTCATAACTACCCAGATACTTATACAGCATGAAATATTCTATCTTCCATCAGTTCCTTTATTTCCCTAACAGCCGTTATCTTAATAATTTTTATTATCATCGAAATGAGAAGTCTCTTCTGTAGAACTTCCCCCCCCCCCAGGCTGGGGTTAAGTGACTTGCCCAGGGTCACACAGCTAGGAAGTGTTAAGTGTCTGAGATCAAATTTGAACTTGGGTCCTCCTGAATTCAGGGCTGGTGCTCTATCCACTGCGCCACCTAGCTGTCCCTTCTCATAACTTTCAAGTTAGAAGTTTCACTTTTATGGTTCATTCTTAACCATTTTTTATTTTGGTTTTATCTGCTTCAATTTTCCTTTAGAATAATAGTAAAAGAAAGCATCAAGAAGAAAAAAAAAAGGGATTTGAGGGTCAGAGGACCCAGGTTCAAATTTTTACAATGCCACTTTCTGGTTGCATGACCATAGGCAAGTCCTTTTACCTTTCTGTGACTTAATCACCTTACCATGAAATGAGGAAATTGAACAGATAAACTTTAAAGTCACTTCCTGTACTATGATTCTGTGAGCTCTGTACCTCCATCCTCACTCCTTTATGTTTATATTTAGATGAAATACCCACTGTGATTCATCAGAAGCCCTATACTCTCACCTCCATATTTAACATAGTCCAATAAATATAAATCTCTTTCCCCTTCAAGGTGTGTGCCTGTGTGAGGTAAGAATTTTCAATTGTGTTTTATTTTTGGCTTCAAATACACTTTTCTATTCCAATTCCGTTTTTGTTGTTGACCTGACCTTCAATGAAACATCAAAGGAATATTTGGGATTGAATCCAGTGGCTTAGGAACAGTATGTTCTCCAGTGCTTGGGAGGAGGAGATGAAACTACAACTCTACTGGTAAACTTTTTCTAGTCAGATCCCTCAAGTTGTCTGGTGGGTTTCCCTATCTGAGTGGCTAGCTTCATAGTGTTCATGACACTAATCAGGGGAGCTTTCTTTTCACCCTTGAAAATAATTCAAATGCTTTATAGACATTTTTCAAAGATAAATCATGACAAGGCAGCATAACCTAGATAGATCACTTGATAGGGAAATGATACTTCTCTGGACAATGTTGGGAGGGGGTCATAAAACATCTATAGCTTACAAAGAGAAGTTGTTCATGTTGAATCAGTACTCCATTGAGCTTTCCAAGGATCAGAAAATGTGCCTCTCACTTGTAAAGAAAACCCAGTTCTAATGAATCATAGAATTGTAGGATTTGGTGCCTAGAAGCAAGAGATTATCCAATCCAACCTTTTATTTTATAAATGAGAAAATTGTGGCAGACAAAGTGACTTGCCATATTATCAATTTTTAAAAAGTACTCGACATACAAAATTTTACATGCCAGAATGATGTTTTCCTGCCACATTTGTTATTTTTAATTTATGGAATAAAACAAGCTCTTTCCATAGCATATTATAATAAAAAAGATGATTACACATGAATATACATGATCACAAATCTATTATGTGCAACTTGCTATTCCTTTTAAATATGTAATCATAATATACATAGTTTTTTTTTCTTTGATCCTAAAAATGCTAGGCACAAAATGCTAAAAATTAGACACAAACAGGTATATGTGATTTCTAATCAGAGCCTCACAAATACATTGGCATTTAACCTCTTAGTCCTTTGATGTTTTATGCTATAAAATGAAGCTGAAAACAGCTCCTACCTAATTAAGTTGTGAGGATCAAATTGGATAAGTGTGAAGCACTTTGTAGATCTTAAAGCAATTATACAGATTTATATTTGGAAGAGACCTGGCAGGTTTGATATAATCTATAATATCAAAGTACCCCATAAATATTTCTTGAATGAATAAGGTCTTAGATGAAGAGCTTAATAGGAGCTTCAAAGACCATTTATCCTAATACCTTTATTTTATAGACAAAGAAACTGATACAGAAAGAATGTAAGTGTAGCCAGTGGCAAAGTCAAAATTTGTATTGTGAATCTATGACCCCAAATATAACTTATATTCCATTATTGTATGTACAATTGACATACCATAGTACTTCGCAGTGGGATAGGAAGAGTTGTGTGCTACTAAAATATCATTTGCTTCTATCATTCTATCGCAATTAAATGACCATTCCCCTAATTTAGGCCTTTGATTCCAGAAGTCTCTTTCTTGATTTTCCTATTTCCCATATTCCCTCTCCTATACATCTTGATCAACACCATCATTTTAAGTCCCTAAAGCATAGCTCTGATGATCACATCTCTCTACCACTAAGGATTTGTTGGTTGAAGATGTTTAGCCTGGAAAAGAGAAGAGCCATTGGGTCCATAATAGTTACTTTCAAGTATTTGAAGAGCTGTCATGTGGTAGAGGAATAAGATGTGTTTGGTCCCAAAGAACAAAATTAGAAGCCACAAATAGAAGCTCTAAAGAAGAAAATGGAAGTATGGTGTCTAGATAAGCTTCCTAATGATTAGAGCTTAGTGGAATACCCTAGCTCTCTGAGATGTGGTAGATTCCCCTTTAGGAGACTATCTACTAAATTGTTATGGAGATTCCTTTTCTTCCTATGCCAAGAAGTATATGTTGGATCAAATATTGAGATTCTTATCCCAATCCCTGTGATTTGTGGGGCCTACAAAACATTAAGAGTTGTTATTGCTTACTGATTTATGTTAAAATTCCTTTAACTGGCATTCAAGGTCTTTCAGAAAGGGTCCCAATTGGCCTTCCCAGTTTTTTTCTCCCACTACTTTTTCACATATCCACCAGTGGATTTCCACTGTGTTCCTATCCAGACTTTTATAGTTCTACCCACTAGAGTTTTGTTCATGCCCAAATTCAAGAATGCCTTTCCTCATAGCTTCAAGTATTGAAAAATAATCTAATTCTGAAAGAACCAAAATTAAGGTGTCCATGAAACTTTTCCTAATCATGTAGTCTCTTTCTTCTCTGAACTCTCATAGAATCATTTTTGTTCTTTTTAAGCTGCCTTTTTGTATCTATTATATATATATGTATATATATAATTATAAAAATATATTATCAAATATATCTAGCAATCATTTAGCAAACTATTGAATTGCTAGCTTCTTGAGGGAAGAGCTATTGTATTCTCATATGATCTAGGATTCAATATACATTTATCAAATGGGGGGCAGAGCCAAGATGGCAGAAAGCAAACATATCTCTATGTTACCTGCTCTGATCTTTTCTCATATTAACAGCAGATTAAGTCTCTGAAATAGTTTTGGAGTGACAGAACCCACAAATATTTGAAGTACAACATATTTCCAGAAGAAGATACTTTGGAACAACTTTAGAACAGGTCTGTTTAAGTCAGGCAGGGGCACAATGTGCCAACCCCAAACTGCAGCAAGAAGCTGGGGTGGGGAGCCAGAATAGTGGGACATCCCTGCATTGGGGAATTTACTGTGAATCTCTTGGGCTACTCTGTCCTAGTTGCAAGTGGGTGGTTTAGCAGATTTGCTATAAGACACCCAAAAGCAAATACAAAAGACAAATTGTAAGCCACTAAACCCTAGAAGAACAAGAAACTTGGATATAATATCCCAGCAGCAAAAGTCATTCAGTAGAACTGCCCAGGGAAAATTAAAATGGCCTTCCCCTTTGCCTTAAGAGCAGATCTCAACCCTGAAAAATGAACAAAAAAAAGCAAAAAAAAACCTCTGACTATAGCAGTCTTTATGGAGAGAAAGAAGAACAGACCTCAAACCCGGAGGTTCCTCAAGGCAAATCAACTCCAGATGAAGCCCCAAAGGATGATATGATCTAGTTCCCATTAAACAAGGCTTTCTTGGAAGATTTCAAAAAGGATATTAAAAGAGATTTAGAAGAAAAATGGGGAGAGGAAATGAAGTCTTTGCAAGAGGGTATGAAAAAGGGAAAAGAAGAAAATTCCTTAAAAAATAAATATGATGAAATGGAAAAAAAGCATTCAATTCCTTAAAACTAGATTTGAAAAAGAAATCAATTTGTTGAAAAACAGAATTTGTGAAATGGAAAAAAAATGCAATGAACAAAACAACTCATTTAAAAATTCACTTGGCCAAATATAAAAGGAGCTAAAAAAGGTAACTGAAAAAAAATAATAAATAATATACCAAAAATTAGAATTGAACAAATGGAAGTGAATGACTCAATAAGAATTCAAGAATCAGTCAAACAAAAGCAAAAAAAAAAAAAAAAAAAAAAAAAAGATAGAAGAAAGTGTGAAATAAATACCTCATTGGAAAAACAATTGATTTGAAAATAGATCAAAGAGTGATAATCTAAGGCTTATTGGACTTCCTGAAAACCATGATTAAATAAAAAAAAGAGTGTAGACATCATCTTTCAGGAAATCATCAAAGAAAACTGTTCTAGCATGTTAGAAGCAGAAGGTAATGTTGTCATTAAAAGAATTCACTGATCATCTCCTGAAAGTGATCCCCAAATGAAAACTCCAAGGAACATAGTAGCAAAATTTCAGAATTATTGAATCAAGGAAAAAATATTGAAAGCATCCAGAAAGAAGCAATTCAAATACAGAGGAACCACAATTAGAATAAAGGAGTGAATGGCCTGGAACCTGATTTTCCAAAAGGCATATGGACTTGGATTACAGCCAAGAATCAAACTATCCAGCTAAATTGAGCATTTTCTTTCAGGGAGGAAGATGAACATTGAATAATACAGGTGAATGTCATTTATTTCTGTTGAAAAGACCAGTGATTGAATGAAACATTTGATCCCCAAATAGAGAACTCTAGAGAAACATAAAAAGGTAAAATGGAAAGAACTCTTGAGAACTATATCTTTGTTATGGATATTCTTGGAGAGTATGAGTATAATTTAATATTATTGTGATACTATGAAAGAGAAACTAGAAGTAGACAGGGGATTGTACTGAAAAAAAAGAGGAAAATGGAGGTAAAATGAGGGGAATTACACCACATGAAGAGGCAAAAATTTATTATGATTGAGGGAAAAAGGAAGGGTGATGAACATTGTGTGTATCTTACTCTCATCAGATTTGACTCAAAGGGAGAATATAAAATATATTTGGTTTCCCAGAGAAATGTGTCTCACCTTACAGGGAAGTGGGAGGGGAAAGGGGGAAAGAAAGAAGAAAGCTAATAGAAGGGAAAATAGAAGTAGAAGGTAAAGGTGTAAGAAGAGAAAGGAATTGTAAAGGAGGAGGGCTGTTTGAAAAAATGCTGGGGAGGAGGGAAGGAGGAAAGGAAAGAGAAAAGCATAAATAAGTATGGTAAATAAGATGTCAGGAAATACAGAATTAGTTACTTTAACTGGGATTGTGAATGGGATGAACTCTTCCATAAAATGGAAGAAGATAGCAGATTGGATCAAAAGAAAGAATCTTACAATATGTTGTTTACAAGAAACACATTTATATGGTCAAAGCATATGAACAGACAATTTTCAGATGATGAAATTGAAACTATTTCCACTCATATAAAAGAGTGTTCCATATTGATCAGAGAAATGAAAATTAAGACAACTCTGAAATACCACTACACACCTGTCAGATTGGCTAAGATGACAGGAAAATATAATGATGAATGTTGGAGGGGATGTGGGAAAACTGGGACACTAATACCTTGTTGGTGGAATTGTGAACAGCTCCAACCCTTCTGGGAGCAATTTAGAACTATGATCAAAAGGTTATCAAACTGTGCATACCCTTTGATCCAGCAGTGTTACTACTAGAAAAATTAGTCAATAATTATAGCAATCTAGTTTTTGACAAACCTAAAGTCCTCAGCTTTTGGGATAAGAACTCACTATTTGACAAAAACTACTGGGAAAATTGGAAACTAGTATGGCAGAAACTAGGCATTTACCTCACACCTAACACTATATAACAAGATAAGGCCTAAATGAGTTCATGCTTTAGACATAAAGAGTGATATCCCCAACAGGATCTTAGAGGAGAGAAAGGGACCCACATGTGCAAAAATGTTTCTGAGAGCTCTTTTTGTAGTGGCAAGAAACTGGAAACTGATGCCCATTAATTGGAGAATGGCTGAATAAGTTATGGTATATGAATGTTTTGGAATATTATTATTCTATAAAAAATGATCAAGAGGATGGTTTCAGATAGTCCTGGAGAGACTTACATGAACTGATACTAAGTGAAATAAGCAGAACCAGGATTTCATTGTACATGGCAACAGTGAGATTATAGGATGATCAATTCTGATAGGCATGGCTCTTCTCAGCAATGAGATGATTCAGGCCAATTTCAATGATTTTGTGATAACCTGAGCCATCTACACCCAGAAAGAGAACTATGGGAACTGCATATGGATCACAACATAGCATTTTCACTTCTTTTGTTGTAATTTGCTTGCATTTTATTTTCTTTTTCAATTTTTTTCCTTTTTGATCTGATTTTTCTTGTGCAGCAAGATAATTGTATAAATATATTGGTTTACTTGCCATCTAGGAGAGAGGGTGGAGGGAAGAGAGGGAAATTGGAACACAAGGTTTTGCAAAGGTCAATGGTATCCTTGCATATGTTTTGAAAATAAAAAGCTTAAATTAAAAAATATATATATCAAATGAATGTAGACTCTTTGCAACCTCTAAATGTCAGACCCTCAAGATCAGGGCTCTAAGTAACCTTATGAAGCAAGCAAAGATCATATTTAGTAGTATGTCCTATTGATGAGGTCCTGGGTAGCCAGATGGGGCTAAAGTGAAAGTCTGAATTTCTATAAACAATGTAGAAGCCTAGCTACTCCCTGAGGCAAGCTGGGAAGAACTCAGATAGAATTATAAGTAGATCCTATTGATTTTGTTTTGGCTTTTAGTTCTTAAGTAGGCCTTTAATTCAAGTGGACTTTTGACTATAGTTCTATCCCAGGTGGAGGCCTTTAGTAAGTTCACTTTACAGTATCCAAATTAGATGAAGAATGAAATGGCAAACTATTCCAGTATCTTTGTCAAAGCAAAACAAAAAACAAAAACAACTCCAAATGGGGTCACAGAGAGCTGTAAATAATTGAAAATGATTGAATGACAACAAGAGTTACTTTTTAGAGGTGGAGGCTGGAACTAAGATATTTTCCAGAATCCTCTCAGGTTTGCCCTTTCGGTTTTCACTGTTTAATTAGTATTAAACTCAGTCTCAAACTACCCCAGACCTTCCAGAGCTAGAGTTTTGTCCTTCATGACTCAGGACCAATGAAGCTTTTCCAAAACCCTGCAGGGATGGGAAAAACCTATCCAAATGAAACTCTGATATGAATCAATCAACTATCTTAAGGGAAATGGGAGAGAAGAATTAGGGTTTGGGAGAAGCAAATCTTAAGAAAATCTTTTGAATAAGCCCAGATGAATCTGATCATAGTTATGAGTCAACTGAATTAAAGTATCTTCTATAAACTTGTTAATGAAGAAACCTACAGATTCCAGAAACTTGAGAAGTTGCCATATTTTCTTGTCTTTCTGTTATTTTCTCTCCTCTAAGAGCTATTTTTCAAGCTATTTAATAGATATTCTTTGAAAGTTTCCACTACTGCAATCAGTGAATAGTCTGTGAGCTCTCCACTGTTAAAAAGCATAGAAAATGAGAATGTAATTGCCAATCCTGTACCCACCACCTGAAATTCATTAGCAGCTAGTGGTGCTCAGAGATACTCTTTGCAGATGCTTAAAATAATCACACAATTGTTCTGTTATGAATCCAGAAACAGCAATTCATAGTCTATGATTTTCAATATAGAGTTAATATTCAGATTCCCAATGCTGCTTATTAATTAAAAAAAGCAGTCTGTACTTGCTTTAAGAAGCCACACCAATTAACATCTATAATATTAACTAATATATACAGAAGACTGTAGGGTATAGTGGCTAAAGAGTTAGTTTTAGAGTCTGGAAGTCCTTGAATGATATTCTGCCCAAGACACTGTCTAGATTGCCAAGTCTCTTATCTTTCTCCACTTTAAAAAAAGTAATTATAATATTTAACAAGTTGTCTTGGTATTATAAGGAATGCAAAACGCTTTGAAAATTTTAAAACTTTACATAAATGCCAGTTATTATTGTGAAACATGAACAACTTTGAAAACTGTTTTTGTTTTCATCTAAAATTTTTGTTTTTCATACATTTATAATCTAT